>NC_072773.1:20781767-21081767 GCF_022539595.1 Amphiprion ocellaris
AATAGTATGTTTTTGTATACTTTTTCAAGTAAACATCGAGAGTACATGTCGTCTAAAAAATGCCATAGAATAATATTTCATTGCACAAGTAAAAGTATAGTAATTTTTTAAAACTGTTCAAATTCTTATTATATGTTGCTAAAAAACAAAAAAAACTAAAACAAAAATACGTCATACTAATATGTCAATTTAAAAAGCCTATAGTATAGAGTGTCGCCCAACAAACATCATAGTATAGCATGTCGTTCAACAAAATATCATAGTATAGCATGTCGTTCAAAACAAATATCATAGTATAGCATGTCGCTCTAAAAACGTCGTAGTGTAGCATGTCGCTCTAAAAACGTCATAGTATAGCATGTCGCTCTAAAAACGTCATAGTATAGCCTTTGGTCACAAAACGTTGTTTTGTCCTGACTGTCTGAAGTAGGTGAGGAGCAACACCAAAACAGTCCAAACGCTGGTTTCCAGAGGGTTTGATGAGTATTTATTTGAAAGAGGAAGTTTACAACAAAACAACATTTGAGGGGGTTAAAACGCAAATGGGTGTTAGTAAAATAAAAATAAATAAACAGAACTAAAAGTGAACTTCATGTTGACATTGATGGGCATTCCAACCAGGAACAAAGTAAAAGATAATCAATACGAAAAAAAACTTTCCTGTTCACCTCTTAAAACCCAAAAACACACCGCAGTAGCACCCTAAACTAAAACTACCAATGGGTTTCCTGTTTTCCTTTCTGAACAATTCAAAGGTCCCTCTCTATCTCCCCACAGATCCACCAACCACTGGAACACATCTCCAAAGTTCTGCCGTCCAGCTCAGCTTCCCCTCAGAAGAAGTTCCGCCCTGCCAGATGAAGGAGCCTTTTGAGAGGCAGCTGGCATCTGTGATTGGACTGTACTTTGGTCTGTTCCCAATCCAGCTTCAGCTCCAGAGACGGCCAGGCGGGACGAGTCAACGGAGGCAGGTGGACGAAGGCATTGCAGTGAGTACAATCCAGAAAAACAACAGAGGTGGAGGCAGAGCCAGGGCCAAGAACAACAAGAGTAGCATCGTATGTCTCTTAGAAAACATCATAGTATAGCCTTTTGTATGAAAAAACACATTCATATACATCGTATATTGTACAAATAACAAGTCAAAGGAAAGAGGACATACATTGTAGAATCTGTAGTAATTGTGGGCTGACTGATTTACTGATTTCAGTACTTTTATTTTTTTACTGATTTTCGGTAATAAATACATTTAAAAATGGCGCTACTTTGGCTCTGAACCTTCTATCTACCCTGTGGTCGCTCTGTCTTCCTGGAGTGATTTGATTGGTTATACGATCACGATTAAAAACCTCCTTTAACTTAACATCTGCTAAACAAAACAAAAACGTATCACAAAGTTTCCTAGTTAGAGTTTGTGTTCTTCTAAGTTTAACTCCCAAGATTTTAAAATCCTTTCATATAACTGCAAATGAATATCCTCTCCAAATGTCTCACTAATAATCATTATCAGCCTTAAAAAACCCACAGAAACACCCCTCTATACTCGACCCACACTTAGTACAGTCCGGTTCCACCCTTCTATAAATCTGCTTGGAATCTTCCACTTCCTGTTTGTCAAAGTGGCCTTCCTACCTGGACAGGTTTTGTTGGAGCTCATGCAACAAAATTTTGGGTAACTGCACTTTAATATGGATGGATGACACTGAATTAGAGTCTGTTTTAATGAGACTGAGTTAAGATGTGTAGCTCTGTCATTAAATAGTAAATTATTTCTCAGAATTCACAGAGAAAGTCTGAAATGTTTGCTAGGTTAGCGTCCCACATGTTCTTTGGCTTCAGCTAACGCTAACTCTCTCCAACTTCCTGGATCTCTTGAGTTGCTTGTTGATTAAAAAATCTTGCTCGAGGTGTGAAGCTCAGAAGTCTGAGATGTTTGTTCAAAATAAGCTCATTCTCAAGTCTTATCTGAACTGTCCTCTTTTGTTTGAACTTTCCCTAAACTTAGGAGTTATGACAGAGCAGCACATCCCAGACTCAGTCTCATTTATGTAGAGATTAAACTTCAGTGTCATTCATTGATGTTAAAGTGCAGTTTTTCAAATGTTTGTTGCACATGCTCCTGACCAAACCAGTCCAGGTGGAAGACGATGTGAAGAGAAAGCTCCAGAGGATGAATATCCACACATTTACGTTGGAAATAAATGTCCTTTAATTTGACAATTGTCACTGCTCAAATGATGTTCAGATCTTTGAGTGTTTTGTTGATGTTGGTTTCTAAATTTTTTCTGACACTCGGCCCCCAAAGATTAAAACCTTCTTACGGCTCACAAGCTGCAAACAATTCACACATTATCAACTATCTTTCTGACTAAACTAGATAAAAAGTGAAAAACCTGCCTGATTCCTGCATCATGAATGTAAATCTTTTTGGTTTTTATGACAGGTAAACTGAATATATTTGGGTTTGACACTTTTATAAACCAAACAAGAAATGAATTACTGGAGAAAACAACAGATTAATGGTCAAAGAAAATGTGTTTTCCAAACATATGGCTGAACTTACTCCAACATTACAAGATACATACAATTTAATTCAATTTTATTTATATAACGCCAATTACAGGCACAAATTGTCTCAAGACACCTTTATTTTTATATTTTTTGTCACATTTAAAATATGACAAAGTAAGAAATTTCAAACCTCTTGACTAATCCAATTTATTATTTGGTTTTAAGAGACTAATCGACAACTAATAACTACTTTCTCTCCACTAAAACTAATAAACATGAGGTAAATAGAAGGAAACAGTTTTAATACTGCTAGTCCCACGGATGACAAAGAATAAAGTTTGTCAACAAAACTTAAATCTGCTAGGTGGATTCCATTAAAGTCCCTAATAATTGATTATAAAGTGTGATACCTAAAGGTTTGTGGTGCTAAAAATGCTCAAGTAAAGATATGAAGTTGAACATCTGGATGGAGGTTGATAAAAGTTGACCTCCCTTCATTTCTCTGGAAGCCGACTCCATGGATTTTATGGATGGTGGTTAAAGACCTGCCTCTTCTAGTCGTCTTCCTTCTAGTCGCTGTAAAAAGTCAGTCCATCATGGCCGACTTCAACACCTCTTCATGACAACTTGTTCTGCTCCGACCTGGTGGAAACTCCCAGAAACTCGGGAAAAACCCGTGGAGACCTCGAAGAACTCGTGGAGACTCGAAGAACTCGTTGGGCGGGGGAAGTTGTGGTGGGGCGTAGGGGGGAGGTGGGGGAGTAGAGGGGGGAGGCCGCCACCCACCTCCCCGCCTACTCTCCGCCCTGCTCCACCCAGACTCCGCCTTGGCTCCCACCCATGTGGTCACTTGAGCACTACGATGCCAAAGGGACGACGAAATTTATTTCTCTTTTATACTGATCTGTAGCTAAGTGAGTTAAGGATTTGCCTATGGAGCTGCAGGTCGCTGGTTCAAGACCAGACCCTTCTTAAGTCTTTATCAAAATCCTGACAAAGACAAAGAAAGAAAAGTGCCAGTGGCGGGTCTTGAACACTGCGACCTTCCGCTCTGTAGTCGCTCTCTATATCCTCCCTGAGCTACTTGCTCAGATACTAATTCTTCTTTTTTTTGCGCATTTATCATCTATTTTTTGTCGTTTTCGGGTTTTTTTTTTAACTCGGTCTCGACTCGACCGTTTTTTCTCAGAGGTGGTTGGACTTCAGCCTTTGTGCTGGAGGGTGGAACCCTCAGTTCCAAGACTTTCCAAAGCCTTCAGACCTCCCGAGTCCTCAGGACCTGAGCTTTCACACAGTCTGAGGGCTGAAATTTTCTAAGTCCCACAATAGTTCTCTGTTAGACTGAACTTTCAGACAGTCCAAGGACTGATATTCTAAGTTCCTGAGTAATTCTCTGTTAGTTTGAACCTTCAGACAGTCTGAGGACTGAAGTTTTAAAAGTTTCTCAGTACTTCTCTGTTAGTTTGAACTTTCTAGTTAACAGAAGCCTTAAAACTTGTGACCATGTGTCTTGATTTCACATTTAGACCATCCGAGTTCTTCTCAGACCTTCACCTGTGGGTTTTTAGAAATCCTCAACAAACTTTGATTTCTTCACTGAACAGTAAAGTTGTGAGATCAGAAGGTAACATTAGTTTGATCGATGCCGTTCAACTACTAGTAGACTTTATCTGGAAAGCAGTTTCTGAAATGAGTTCTTAGTAAATCTGTCCACAATCAAACCAAGAACATAGAAAGAGGAAAGTTTGAAGAAACACTTGATGTTTCATTTCAGACTAGAAAACGCTTTAAGACCTTTATCTGTTTTTGCTCTTTTTGATCCTTTTATTGTTTCTTCTGTTTAATTTGATCTTCTAAGTTCTAAACTGGTGTCTTTTCAAATGTTTTGTCTTTAGTTTGATTCTTCTTAAATGTTTAGTTTTGCTCTTTTCTCACCTTTTATTCTTTTCTAATTTCTGATTTGATTTCCAAATGTTTTGTCTTTTTAATGTTTAATTGTTGTTTTTTCAAATGTTTTATCGGCTTGTTTGAAAAATTTTTTTCTTTCCCAATGTTTAATTTTTCAATTAAATCTTTAAGGTTTTTCTTTTTAAATGTTTTACCACCTTTTAATTTTAATTCTTTTAAATGCTTCATTGTATTTTCTGTTTAATTCCTATTTAAAGTTTTATTGTCTTTAAGATGTAATTTTCTAATTAAACTTTAATTTTTTAATTAAATGGTTTGTCTTTTAAGGGTTTAATAATCTGATTAAATGTTTTGCATTTTAACAATTGTTTAACATTCTTCTTGTTTAATTGTATTTTTTTAAATGTTTAATGCTGGAAAATACTTTATCTGTAATTTCTAATATTTGTATTTTAAAAAATTGTGTTTAATTTCATATTGACATGTATTGTATGTTGTTGAATTATCTCATTCAATATTTTGTCTGTTTAATAGAGTTAAACATTAAATTACATTAAATTCTATTAAACAGACAAAATATTGAATTAGATAATTCAACAAGATACAATACATGTCATTTGAAATTAAACAAAATTTTTAAAATACAAATATTAAAAATACAGATAAAATATTTTCCATAATTAAACATTTAAAAAAAATAACAAGAAGAATATTAAACATTTTTAAAAATGCAAAACATTTAATTAGATTATTAAACCTTTAAAAAGACAAAACATTTAATTAAAAAATTAAATGTTTAATTAGAAAATTACATCTTAAATTTCTTAAATCTTTTTAATAATAAAACTTTTTAAAAGTTTTATTGTATTAATTTTTTTCCTTTGATTTAATTGCTTTTTGTTATGTAGTTTATTTCTTTAATCTTCTTTTTCTGTCAAGATTTTAACCCCAACCTTAAAAATGAAATAAACCCTTAAATCACAATGAAAATACTTCTGTTGTCACAATCATGAGTTAGTCAATTATTCAGTTTATCAATTCAACTTTATTTGTTTAGCACCTTTTACACAGATGACAAAACTAAACAAGCAAAGAGAAAAAAACTATGCTAAAACTATGATTAAAACTCAAAAACATAAAAAAAAAAAAAAAGATTTAACATGGTAATAAAATATGTTGTGTCCAGGGGATGGAGGGAGTTTATTGAAGTCTTCTTGGGCTCACATGGGAAATCATTTAAAATATAAACTTGATATTCAGTCTAAGGAAACTGCAGAGCGACAGAAGAAGCCAACAATATCTCCTGTTTTCTCCTTTTAATGAGTCGACTCTTCTTGTGCTTATTCAGACCAAAGAACTACAGACTCTTCACAACCTGCTCAAACTCTTGGTACAGGACCTCACCACACGGGTCAAGAAGGTTTCCATCTCATTTCTACTCTGAAGCTCACCTTCTCCTGCTCAAACTGCTGACAAATGTTTTTCTGCTGCTCTAAAGTCTGGTCTCCAGAAACTTCCTAAAAACTCTCCAAATCTCTTCTGCTGCAGGTTGCTTTGTAGAACTGTTCCAGAAACCTCACTAAACTACATGGAGGGCTCAAGATAGTCGTCCAAATGAAACCATACAAAAACCAAACTAGTACACCCCAAACACTACAGTCTCCTGCAGCCTAACCAGAGAACCTCTGAGAACAGAGAATCAGGACAGGAACTCTTACCTTCTGGACAACAACGTCTGCTTCACTTACAAGAATCAGAATGTGTCTGACCAGAAACCTCTAAAGACTCACTACAGCCAAGATAAGAAGACACAACTCAGCCTGACCAAATCCACTAATCACGCACACCATTAGCACCATGTGCTAACTGTGGCTAAAGAATCACATTTACCAAGACACCTATCCAGAACAAAGCCCTGAAACACACCAAGAAACACATTAAAGACGATTTTACTGCTGGAAGCTTAAGCCAACGCCTAAAGAACTAAACTGAAGCAATTGGAGCCCAAACCCAGTTCAGTGGTGAAGAGAAACAGAGGAATTGTTCTGTCTGCAGCCACATAAAGCAGGTAAGACACTGAGCTGCTCAGGTGTTCCTGATAAATACCAGCAGCCCACCTGGACAGCCAATAGGAACACAGCTTACTGGAAGTCCAGAGGGCGGGGTTAGTGAAGGAAATTTCATTTAATATTTGAAGCAGAAAGTTAACAAAGAAAGTTGAAAACCACCTTCTGATACCTGAAATCTCTGAGTTTTCACACAAAGAACACCTGAACATGTCAAACTGGTTCCATAGTAGAACCATCATTGTAAAAACGTCATAGTATGGTGTGTTGCTCAAAAAACATTACGACCCGGCTGTCTAGGGTCGCCGAGGAGCAACACAAAAACAGGACAGACGCTGGTTTCCAGGGGGTTAGGCGGCTATTTATTTGAAAGAGCAAGTTTACAACAACACAACATGTGAGCAGAAAAATCACAAAGTCTGTTTTTAGTTTTGTCTTTTTTATTGACCAAACTTTTCAGGTAGTAGATGAAGAATAATTAAAGCTCTCATGTAGAAGTCCAACTTATTTTGGATCCTTGTGGAGAGTTCAGCTGTTGAGTTTTTAGAGTCACATGGATTGTTTTGACATTTAATAACCGAGTCCTGAAATAAAATTACAGTTGTGGATTTCTGTCATTTAGTCTGGACTAAACAAATAACAGCAGCATAAATCTCAAACGTCATTATGAGGAGTCTGGATTGAGGTTTCTCACTTGATAATGATCAAAACATGAAATTTAGGTTGGTTTAAAGGAATATTCCACCTTAAATCTTTGAATGTTGACCTAAAAGGTTAGTTTCAGGAAGTATTCCACCTACAAGGTCCTCAAACATCCACCTTAAAGGAACATTCCACCAAAAATCCTTGGACATGCACCTAAAATGTTGATTTAACTGAGTATTCCATCCAAAATCCTCAAAGAGACCTGAGGGGCTGGTTAAAAGGAATATTCCACCTAAAACCCCAAATATAGACCCGAAAGGGTGGTTTAGAAAAAATCTTTCAATGTAGACCAAAAAAGTTAGTATGGAGGAATATTCCACCTGAAATGAAGACCTGAGAAGTTGGTTCGGAAGAATATACCATCCTAAACATCCTTAAATGTAGACTAAAAGATGGTTTGGAAGAAAATTCCACCTAAAATCCTCCAATGTAGACTTAAAAGGTGAGTTTAATGGTATATTCCAGCTAAAATTCACTACTGTAGACCTTGGAGGTTGGTCTGATGGTATATTCCACCCAACATCCTTGAACATAAACTTAAAAAGTTCATTCAAAGGAATATTCCACCTAAAATCCTTCAATCGAGACCAAAAAATCTTGGTGTAAAGGAGTATTCCACCTTAAATGTAGACCTAAAGGATGGTTTGGAGTAATATTCTACTCTAAAATCTTCCAATGTAGACCTAAAAGGTTGATCTGATGGTATATTCTACCCAACATCCTGGAACATTTACCTAAAAGGTTGGTTTAATGGTATATTCCCAGAAGAACCCTTGAACATTGGACTTAATGGTATAGTCCATCCAAAATAGTTGTACATATACCAAGAAGTCAGTGTAAAGGAAATGTAGACCTAAAAGGATTGTTTAAAGAAATATTTAAACGATTATTTTCATTATTTAATAATCTGTTATCAGTCAGAACCCTGGCAAACTTATTTTCATCAGTTTTTTAGTGGAAGTCACAAATAAAGGAGCTCTTGGTTTTTCCCAGCGTTACTGAGTCCAAAGCTGCTGTTTCAACACAGACATGTTCACATGCATCCACAAACCTCTCAGCACTCAAACACCCACAGACAGGAGGCCGGCTGGGCCGAGGCTCGGCGGCGTCCTCAGACCCACGAGTCGGGGAGTCAGTGAACTTGGTGGTCCAGTTTGAAGGCCTCCGTGTGGTCCAGTAGAAGTCCACGTAGTCGGTGTTGGCTTTGAACCACAGCAACTGGCCACCATCAGGTGGACCGGCTCGTCCTCGTAGGACTCCTCCTGTAGCCTTGAGGGAACCACAGGAACATTCAGTAGCTGTTGGAGTTCTTCCTGTCAGGCTCGTGGTAGAACGGCTCTGCAGGATCTTGTCTTATCTGGAACAATCTAACAGCCTAAACTGTTAACAGCGGTGTAAAGAAGCAAACACACAGACATAGATTAGAACTCAAACTAGATTTATTTTAGAAAACAAATCAACTTAGAGGCATTTGTTCACACGTGGCTGAATAGGAGGCCGTCCAATCAGATTTGAGGTCTTCACTCTGTAGGTTGTTTGTTTGGTGAGACTCTTGGACCTCTATCAGCTGACGTGGATGTTTGATGGTCTTCTTCTCTAGTGCCAGATGATTCATCCATGAATTCAGCAGCTACAGACTGAAATGAAGCTCATGCTGCTGTTATTGAATTCCTGTTCCAGATCAGATGTTCAGAGCTCACCTTGAATGCAGCCCTCTGCTGTCTGATAGTTTTTCTCATTGTAGTCTTCAATAAAGTCGTTTTCCTCATGTCAGGATGTGGTGAGACTCTTTCTCAGTCACTGCAGACGTCCCTCATTGTGCATCTCCAGAGAAGAAACAGAAAAACTGCTCACTGCTTCAGCATCACAAACGTTCTCCAGCATTGAGAGTGTTTTAGGAATTAATTCATTGTGTTGTGAACTTTGAAGGAGCAGAAACTTTACAGCTGTCAAAGATATGAGCTCCAATTCTGGATGTTTTAGGAAATGAAGTTCATCAAATGAACACTTGATTATTGCTGATAACGCTCATTAAATTACTGAAGAAATCCAACATAAAAACCTGTAAACTCTTAGGCAGCTTTTGTTAAAGTTTGTCTATAATTCTATCATCATGTTCTGGAACCAGGACTCTGCAGAAGTTCCTTCAAACAGATACTTGTGTGTTTCTGTTTAAGGCCTCAGGTTTGAACGTACAGCAGAGGATTAGAAAGGAGTGATTTTAATGTTTAAATCAGTCCAGTAAATGTTTGGTGTGAAAATTATTAAAATTTTGATTTAGATAGATTTGTGTCAAATAATATTGTAGAGTCTCACTTAAATATATCCAAATGAGTTCAGTGTATTTACATTTTATAGAATATTTGATTTCTTAATCTCAATACTGTAGGGTCTGACCCTAAATATTATAATAATGATGTCAATTTAAATAATATTTTAGTGCAGAGTCATAAACTTTAATCAGCTAAACTTACATAATAAATATCACTGTACAATTTTAACCTGAACATTCATATTATTTAGGTAAATTTACATAAATCATGGTATTCTAGAGTCTTAACTGGAATATTTCTAACATTGATCTTTTTGTATTGTGCTGATAAACAACAATAACCCGGCTTTCAGATAATATTTGTTGTCTGTGATTGTGAGACTAAATTCCTCCACATTCTGGAACTGGACTGCATTTCCCAAAATGGAAACATGGACTGAATTTAACACTCATGTATCCATGGCAACGCTAACGTTTCTGCTTCTTACCAAAGTTCACAACACAAGTAAAGATTTTAATGTAAAACTTCAGGGATGACTGCTGACCATCAGTATTCTGATCAATACTTCATGATCAATATCAGGACAGATGTTACAACTCCAGCTGTTGCATTAGACTGCAGTTATTCACAGAGAAATTAAAACATCACATTCCTCATAAAAACTAAATGGGACTTTTATTAAATAAAGTGTTGGTGAATAAACAGTGTAAAAAGTGCAAAGCAGCTCCATTAAATCAGGAGATGTGAGACTTCCACAGCATGGATCACCATCTGCTGTGTTGATTCATAGCTGAATGTCAGAATGAACTGAGATAGAAAAGCTGCTTTGAGCTGCAACATTACGGTCTGACAATCCAACACCATCACAGTTTTCATCTGGTTGTTTTGCTTCAACATGCTGTGAAGTTCAGTTTTTACCTGAATCAATACAGAGATTCTATTTTCAGCCAAAACTGTAATAAAAATTAGAATGTTATGAGGTTATTAATGCAACTAAATCCTTTCAGATGGAAGGATTTACTTCTAAGTTCTAATTCAAGTTTCAGTTGGAGCACATTGCATTCACAAAGAAAAACAGCGAAACCTTCATAGCAACATTTAATAAACCTAAAGCTTCCCTGTTGGCACATTGGTGGAGTTTGTTACTGAGCATCTGAACCTTAAATCCAGTGAGACGACCATCTTCAGTCGAGGCCAGTCAGAGAACTTCAAGACCTTCCATCAGCTGGACCAGATGTGGCATCATCTCCCTCTGAACATCTGGATGACAGGAGAAAAGACAGAAATCAAACACAGATCACAGAAATACAATTTATTCACTTTCATCACTTTATAAAAGTAGCATGAACTTTAATAAAACTTGACATCAGTAATGAAGGTAAATGTTTTTATCTTGTGTTGAAGCTAAATTTAAAGTCAATTTTAATGACAATTTATCCTGAGAGGAGTGAGAATGGAGCTTTTCTTTCCTTTTTAGAATATTCCCTCAAAATATTCTGTTCATTATTGGCTTTAGAAGCATTTTTCTTTATTTATTTTTAGATACCTCAGACTGATACACTTTGCTGGTAAATTTCATGTACAATTACAATAAAGATCTTCTATTATAACATATTGCTAAAACAAGAACTGCAAACCTTCTCAACCATCTCTCAGGCTGCAAAATTCCAACTGCGAATTATCTGATGTAGTTATTATTATAATCGTTACTGAACCAGCCCTGGAATTAATAAAAATCTGTATATGGATATGATTTTCTCTGATGGGACCACTATGGAAGCCGTAGTAACAATTAACTATCCTTTGAAGGGAAAGATTAGGTCTTCTTCAGGTGGATAAAAAAATGCTCTCCTTTAAAAAAAAAATGCATACAATAAAGTAAATCTCTTCTGCACTGCACACATACTACACTTTTGTATAACTCTGGATGTCAGAGTAAAGGCAGACAGATCCACCAATCAGCCACAACATTCTGACCACTGACAGCTGAAGAGAACAACATCCATCATCTTGTTCTAATGTAACGTTCTGCTGGGAAACCTTGACGTTCATGTGGATGTTTGACATGTACCACCACCTAAACACTGCAGGACAAACAACCCCCTAGTCTCCATGGCAACAGCAGTCCTTGATGCCAGCTGCCACCCTCAGCAGGACAAACTAAAACTGCTACTACAGGAGTGGTCCGAGGAACACGACAGAGCTAAGCTGTTCACCTGGGTTCCACACTCCCCACATCCACATCTGATGGAGCATCTGTGGGATGGTCCAGGATCAGCCTGGTCTAGGTAGGACCCACCCTGCAACCCACAGGATCCACAGAATCCACAGGACATCCCCAGAGGTTCTGATGAATCACTGGGTCAGAGGAGTTTTAGCAGCATAAAGGGACCAACACAGTATTAGTCAGGTGGTCAGAATGTTATATATGATCAGTAAATGTTACTATCAATTATAACGTCCACATTGATCAGGAAAAAAAAACAAACTATCAGTTCATTCAGAAACTGTGGGGTTAAACCTAAAAACACAGACCTCAACAGCAGTTTGCTTCAAAGCAGAACACCAGCTGGTTTTCACTAAAGCAGCTTTCAGAGCAACAATTAAATGACAGTTTTGTTCTCATTAAGTTCAGAGTCAGCCAAAATAATGTACACACATCAGGAAAAGAAAAACTTTTATAAATATTTCATTTGTATAAGTACTTCTATACTTATAGATTCCTCTTTCTAAGTTTGATCAAATCACGATAACTCTGTGTCCTGTCGTGCGATGTTTTCCCAACAGATGGCATTACCCTCATGAATGGACTGCAAGATTGTCTTAAGGACATAAAGACCTGGATGACCTATAATTTCTTACTACTAAATTCAGACAAGACTGAAGTCATTGTATTTGGCCCCAAACATCTTAGAGAATTGCTTTCAAAGCATATAGTTACTCTGGATGGCATTACATTGGCCTCCAGTACTACTGTGAGGAACCTCAGTGTTATCTTTGACCAGGACATGTCCTTTAACTCGCACATAAAACAAATCTGTAGGACTTCCTTTTTCCACCTGAGAAATATTGTGAAAATCAGGAACATCCTGTCTCAGAGTGATGCAGAAAAACTAGTCCATGCATTTGTTACTTCTAGGCTTGACTACTGTAATTCCTTATTATCAGGTTGTCCCAATAGCTCTCTGAAACATCTACAGCTGATCCAAAACGCTGCAGCCAGAGTACTGACGGGAGTTAGCAAGAGAGATCATATTTCTCCTATATTGGTTTCTCTTCATTGGCTCCCTGTTAAATCTAGAATAGAATTCAAAATCCTTCTTCTGACATATAAAGCTCTTAACAACCAATCTCCATCATATCTTAAAGATCTGATAGTACCATATTACCCTAGCAGAACTCTTCGCTCTCAGACTGCAGGCTTACTTGTTGTTCCTAGAATCTCTAAAAGTAGAATGGGAGGCAGAGCCTTCAGTTATCAGGCACCTCTCCTGTGGAACCAGCTCCCAGTTTGGGTTCGGGAGGCGGACACCCTCTCTATTTTTAAGACCAGGCTTAAAACCTTCCTTTTCGACAAATCTTATAGTTAGGGCTGACTGGGTGACCCTGACGGGGTGAGCTGGTGTTTTCATTTGCACAACTGACTTCCCCTCTTGACGTCCCTTTAGTTTGCCCCTAGTTATGCTGCTATAGGCCTAGACTGCTGGGGAACCTCTCTTGATGTACTGAGCCCTTCTCTAACTACCTATGTATTTACTATATATACCATTATTGCATTACATTCACTCTGTTTCTTTCTGTGTCCTTTCTCCGAGTGTCCCTGGTCCCAGAGCTGGATGCTGGATGCTTCAGATGTGTGGCTGTGTTTTATGGTCCTTGTGTCCCACCCCCCCACCTCTCTATCTCTACCCCTCTATCTGTATCCCTCTATCTCTACCTCTACCCCTCTACCTCTTCTGTTCCTCTCAACCCGCCCGGCCAGCAGGCAGATGGGTCCCCCCACATTAGAGCCGGGTTCTGCTCGAGGTTTTTTTCCCTGTTAAAAGGGTGTTTTCCTTGCCACTGTCGCCTTTTGGCTTGCTCTGGGGGTCAGGCATATGGGTTCTGTAAAGCGTCTCGAGACAGTTTGACTGTAATTGGCGCTATATAAATAAAATTGAATTGAACAAATTGAATTGAATGGAGCATCAACAAGTGACGTCTACAACACAACAGAAATGTCTGGAAGCCAGTGGCCACCACTTTGAGCACCTCTTGTAATTGTAGAGGCCAAACATAACTTTTATTAATCTCATGATGTCTGAATAAATTTGGTATTGAAATATTTATGCAAGTTTTTCTTTTCCTGATGTGTGTAAACATTATTTTGGCTGACTCTGTATAATGGGTTTCTGACAGGTCACCAGGCGACATCTTTTTATAATAATGACAAACATACCTGCATTCTACAGGAGTGATTTTCCTCATGTGCAGGTAAAGATGTGTGAGGAGCTTAGAGATGACAGGAGCAGGAGTCATCCTTACTAATTCAGCTTCCACCTAGAAACAGAAAGACCACAAACAAACACACTGATATACTCTCAAACATTCAACCTCACAGCCTCAAAATATCTGTTTAGGAAGTGTTGTGTTTCTAAATTCTGCTGAAAGCATTGACAGACATTCTCTTACAAGGTTGTGTAAAAAGCAGCCTGTCCTCTGAGCTACTGAGAAATTTTTCTGAACAAAGTTTCTACGTGTAAATCAGCTCAACAATAACTAAAGCCTCATTCAGAGATAGCAGGTATCACAAATTATAAACAACTTTCTTTGTTAACTCAGATTTTCTGCTTCAACCTCACATAAAAAGGGGAGTTTAACTCATCAGGTGACTGAAAATGAACGGCTTGTGCAGTTCTAGATCCAAAAGTAGGATGTTTCAACTCATGTTTTACTACAAATACATGCAATAATAAATAAATACAATGGCTGGTTGTTAGTTTATTCACTATTAATGACATTTTATATACTGGATTGAACTTGAGCAGTGGAAGAGAGAAGGAATTTAATGAAATTATGGAGATTCAGAGAGGTAATGTTGCGCAAGTTAAGTTAAGCGCTGTTTAATCCAAACCAGCTGAATGTTAAACTTCAGTGCAGCTCAACGGGTTTCAGTTAACCTTAAAGTAAAATAACTTTTTTAAAAGCTAAAATACACAGCAGAGGAATACAGGTTGAGAAGGTCTAACAATGACGGACAGCTGTGGCAGCAACTAACACAGGGGTTCAGCGGTAAGTTAGCCACTTGTGTTAATTAGCCCGCTAGCTAACTTAGCCGCTTAGCTAGCTAACTTAGCCGCTTAGCTAGCTAACGCGTCCGGACCAACTGCTCAAACACGACAAAACACAACTCTTCACAAGTCGCTGACTTAACTTACAACAAAACAACGCTACTGGTTAGAAGTATTTATCTTCTTACCGTGTTTTACTCCAAAAACAAGGTCAACAGCAGCCAGAGATGCTACCAGATGTACCGACCATAGATATACATAGAACAGATACGCTAGCGCGCTGTCTTCTAAATTGCCTATGGTCTGACCAATCACTGCTCTCTGGCTCCGCCCTCTGAGAATCTTGTTGTCGTTTGCCGCCACACTTGCTGATGACCACTTCCGGTCTCAGAAAATTAAAAAACTGACATTTTTTCGTTTCTGTCTGTTACTGATTTTATTTTTTTGTTATTCTAAATATAAAGTGAAAATCAAAGCATTTTAAAAATTTCGTACATCCCTTTTTGATCATGAAAAGGAAAAACGCCTTGTATTTCAATTTTAATTTTTGTATTTTAAAACGAAGATCAAATAACCACTTGTTTTTTGTTTTTCAATACCCGTTTCAGAACGGAATATCCAATTGCCAGATAAATACACGGACCATTTTAGCACACAATAACTGGTTTTTGATAATAAAATCAGCTTCCATATTGATTGGAGTGATAGAGTCGTGCAAGGATACAGAATTTGCTGCCAGAGCTTTAGATTTGTATTTGCCTGTGGTTTTCACGCTGGTTTGAAGTGGGCGGGTGTCGGTTGGAACGAGGTGACATCGTGTGTTTCCATGCGCGAATCAATGCTCTGCAGCATTAGAAATGAAATCTGATGACAGTTGTTCGTGCTTGTTGCCAGCAGCTGTCAATGAAATCTGATCAAACACCCACAGGGGACTGACGAAGCAGATAAGCTGAATGTTTGAGTTATAATCAAAACTTTGCTTTTTGCTCCTTTAGTCAGAGATATATTCAACTTTACAGAGACATAAAAAGAGCTTTACGATGTATGCATTTTTGAAAAAGAAAGAAAGAAACTGAGAAAGGGGGCCACTTCTAGTGTGTTGTGAGACTGTTGCTGAAACTGTATGTTTTGTAGGGCTGCCTCTCTGAGTGGACAGACAGAATGATGCAGAATAAAACATTTCTGACAGACAATAACACTGATGGACTGAAAAGGGATTCTGCTCTGGTTGACTACTGCAATGGAAACGAGCAGTTACATCATGTTGGCTACTATTAGTCGTGTAATTTCATCAGTTTTATTTTAGTTATGATAAATTAGCTGGCTGACACAGTGGCCTCACAGCTACAAGGTTCTTGGTTTGATTCTGCAGGTCAGACAGGCTATTTTTACTTGAAGTCTGCATGTTCTGTCTGTGCTGCTGGGTTCTCTGTTCAAAGACGCAGGTAGCAGATGAACTGTTGATTCCATATTAGCTGCAGGCGTGAGTTTCCACGGTTGTTTCTCTCTTTGTGTCAGTCCTCTCACCCAGATGTAGCAGTTACAGCTGATGGATGGGAAATAAGCTGACTTTAATGCAATTTAAAAGGCATTTCACCAGATTTACAAAATTTTCTTGTTGACAAGATGACAACACGGCTTTGTGGTTGGTGTGGCTCACGAGAAATTCAGTTAAATTGAACTCAGTTTATTTTATCACAACATAAGTCATCTCAAAACAGTTTAAATATTACAGTGAAGACCTTATTAAATTAGTTAGTAATTAGTGAGAAACCCAAAAAAACTCAAAGACTCCTTGGGAAGAACAAACTTGTCTTCACCAGGAAGAAGCCTTCGACAGAACCAGGCTCAGGGAGGGTAGCTGTCTGCCTTCACCATCTGGGGTGAAGGTAAATAGAATAGAATAGAGCAGAATAGAATAGAATAGAACAGAATAGCCACTTTACTGTCAACCAGAACATACACTAGTTGGTGCACATTATGACTGAAATTCCAATGCAATAATGCAATAAGCTCGCCATCGGACTGATAAATACAAAAACAAACAAAAAAAAACCCAATTCCACTATATACATGTAACCAACTATATATATATATATATATATATATATATATATATATATATATATATATATATATATATATATATATATATACATATATATATATACATATATATACATATACATATATATATACATATATACACATATACACATATACACACATATATATATATATATATATATATATATATATATATATAAAAAAAATACACACACACATATATATATACACACGCGCGCACGCGCACACACACACACACACACACAGCCAATAACCACAGGTCATGAACATGTAGCGCTGCAGTCAGAGATACCTGCAGAGAAAAGACACAAAGTTTGTGACATGCAGTGGTGGAATATAAATGTATGGAGAGAGAAAGAGGACAGGTGCATCATGGGAACTCTCCCCTGTAGCAGTACAGTTAAAGCTGGTTCAGGCGACTCTAACCCTAACTATAAGATTTAGAAAAAAAAGGAGAGTTTAATGCCTAAACTTAGAAGTAAAGATGGTGTCTGCCTACCGAGCCCAAACATGGAGCTGATTCCACAGCAGCTGATAAGTGAAGACTCATATTCTACCTCTGGAAACTTTGGGAACCACAAGTAAACCTGCAGTCTGAGAACAAAGTGCTCTGTTAGGATGATTTGGTACAATAAGGTCTTTAAGATACAATGGAGGTTTGTTATGAAAGGCTTTGTATGCGAGAAGGATTTTAAATTCAGTTGTTTTTTACAGGGAGCCAGTGAAGCTTTATCAAGTCCGAGAACTTGTCTTCCAGTAGATTTCAGCCACAACTTAACCCTCGTGTTGTCCTGCGGGTCAAAATTGACCGATTTGAAAGTTTGAAAATGTGGGGAAAAAAATATATTTTCACAGTGAAACTTCTGATGTCCACATTTTGAACATTTTTGGGAAATTCTGAACATTTTTTGGTGTAAAAAAATTAAAAAAAAAATATTTCTTAGGAACATTCACAAAAAATCAACCAAAATCCAGCGAAATTCGCTGGATTTTGGTAGATTTTTTTGTGAATGTTCTTAAAGAAAATATTAGAAGTTTTACTGATATATATGTAATCATTTTAGATATTTTTCGGATTTTTTGGGAAGATTTTTACTCATTTTTTGAAAATATTTACAAGAATTTTCTTGCCACATTTGGGGATTTTTTTTTTAAAAAAAATAAAACTTTTCAGGGAAACTTTTAAGGAATTATTGGAATTTTCTTCCTGAGGGTTTTGCAAATTTTCTGAAATTTGGGGAATTTTTTTGCTGAATTTTTGTATTTTTTTCAGACAAGGGAACAATATTTTTTGGTGCCCGTAAATGAGGACAACAGGAGGGTTAATGGTCTCACACTAAAGTTCATCTTCATATTACTGGAGTTTCGACCTCTCTAGATTTCTTCGTCTCCATGCAGCTCATATGGTGCCACCAACAGAACCGGCCATGAAACCTGGCTGTGGAGTTTGAGGGACTTTTACCAGGAAGTGACGATGTAATGATATTTGTCTTAGAACAGCAAATGAATGTGAAACTGTCGTGAAACTAGACTACAGAAATAAATGAAGTCACTGTCGAACTTCATATTCTTCAGCCCCTCTCCTGTTCCAAAGTAAGGCCTGGTGGCTTCACCTCTCACCCCTACACAAACCACACTGCGCTATATTCTTATTTTAAGGAGCAACAGGCGTGAAAGTGTGCGTCACTGAATATGCTTTCATTTCCTTTTGCTGCTCATATGTCAGACAGCTATTTAGCTTCACTGCCAACACAGGAACCAACAGCTGCATGCAGCTAATCCCACTATACATCTAGGCGTGAATGAATTCATCGTTTGTTTTGTATTTTGTCACATATTAGTGCAATCTGATGTGACGTGTCAAAAGCTCAGTCTTAGTACAACACAAACAAGGCTGTGTTTGGATTAAATTCTGCAACTCTTTGAATTTCTCTTCCCTGCTCTCTATGGCATCAGTAGACCTGGAATAAATCTTTACATCCGGAGAGCTGAGTGTGGATTAAAGCTAATCATTTGCAGGTTATTTGAAACGATGAAACAGAGTTCGTGTCCAGATGGCCTCAGAGCAAACATTCGGTTTGCAAACTGGTTCCTCTTTCTCATGATGGTTTTATGATGCTTGAGAGCACAAAGCCAGATAAGGAACCACCTGTTAACGTTCCACCCGGACACACACACACACACCCACACACCCACACATGCACGCACACACACACACACACACACACACACACACACACACACACACGCACGCACGCACGCACGCACGCACGCTTTGGCCAGTGTTACATTATTATATTTCATTACAACCTACCAAAAAGCTTTCTAACTTTGTTACATGGTTGTTATATCTTATTGCTGTTATTGCTCATCTTATTGTATTTTTTCAGAGCAACATCTAGCACAAGAATTAATACACTTCTATCTTATCTATAAAATGATGAAAATGAAACTGCAAGAAACAAACCCACACTGGAAACCAACTGAGACTAAACTGGATTGAGAGTAAAAATGAAATGAAAAAAAAAAAAAAAAAAGAATGAAAACAGAAAACTGTACCAAGTCTGGTTCAGTGTTCAGATTTAGAATCAGTTGCTGTTGAACTGAACACTGATTTCTCTCTGGACATTGATTAAACCCATAAAAACCAAGCTTTGTGTGTCAAAGTTACACATTTATATTTTTCTTTAATGCTTTTAAATGGCTCACATGTAACTCTCGCTGCAGCTCGAGCACACCAGCTCACTGCTCTAAAACTGCTTTACTCTCCACATTGGCAAGGTGTTATATTGGAGTTATTCAGTCACACATTTTGGACCCAGAAACCCATTCTGAAGAGGAATAACGATACAAGAAGTCCAACCCTGGAAGCTGACAGAATTGGCTCTTCATAGTCTGAAGTTTCGAGGTGGAAATGTTGAATCATGGTGGTGCCAGGTTATTTAGCTCATGATGTGTCCTCTAGCGTATAAAAACACCATATGAGTTATTGAGTGTAACCTAATGGGAAAATGTTATCAACTGAAAATGACTTCGACAACATGCAAAAAATAAAGGGATCTGAATATTTTCTGAAGCGACTGTATTTTAACAGCTATTGGATGAGCTACACTACCGTTCAAAAGTTTGTGGTCACCTAGAAAATTTCATGCGTTCCATGAAAACTGACAGATATAGATAGATAGATAGATAGATAGATAGATAGATAGATAGATAGATAGATAGATAGATAGATAGATAGATAGATAGATAGATAGATAGATAGATAGATAGATAGATAGATAGATAGATAGATAGATAGATAGATAGATAGATACTTTATTAATCCCGAGGGAAATTCAAGTATTCAGCAGCTTTCACACAACATAGTAGTAGCATATACTCTGAAAACCTTCCTGTACATTACTATAAAATAATTTTTAAAAATGTCTAATTTTAAAATCTATAGAGACACTAAATGTATTAAAAGTGTATATATGTACTAAAATAGCTGAAAAGGATCAAAGATTCCTTCAAGTTTCTATAGGAAATGCACGTAGGCTGTTTTGGGCCCACTTAAGAATAGAAAAGCTTATTATTTCTAAAAAACATTTTGAAATAAAACTGCTGTTTTTGGAAATATTGGGAGCATAAAATAGTGAGAAAAAAATGTCACCAAAATCAGTCCCGCCACTTGTTTATGACCCACCTCGTGCAGCTAAGGGTTAAGCACTGAGCCTCTGTTATATAAAACCTCTGACAGCTGCGAGTGCACACAAAGACAGAGAAAGTCCTCAAACACAATGGCAGGAAGTGTCATGGGGTGATATCTTTGAACACTGAGGCCTGGGCCTGAAAACTTTTCCCAGAAACCGTAACGAAAAAACAAATGCTTCAGTTTCAGATTATTTGCCAAAGCCGTCATTTATTCCACTAAAAAAAAAGATCCCAAACTATAGATTCTTGCAACCATCTACATCATTTTAGACCCGCAGACGTCCACACTTGGACTGAAAGACCGGAGCGGCGACAGTAGAGTCTTCCTGTCTCCAAAGAGAGGAAGCGGTGGGGATCAGCCTGTTCTGAACGTCATCTTTTTTTTTCAGGAGATGCTGAACAAACACAACTTCAACTGTCTGAACAGCACAGCGGAGGAGAACGCAGCATATTGTCCTCATCTCCCACCACGTCTGGGCAAATTAAAGCAGCATGGCGGACTGCGAGCTCAGTCTGTGGAGCAGAGTCTGGCCTTCAGGAATGCTGGAAGCTCTGGTGTTTGTGCCAAAGGAGAGAGGATGTTGACTCACCAAGTTTTTTTTTTCCAAGAGCCAGCTCCTGGAAAACAGAGAGGATGGAGCCCAGAGATACTGTACTGTGTTCCCAAGAAACATTACGATTGCAATTAGCCAAAAATTCCTCAGAAGAAAGATGACATTGTGGTTTTATATGACGATGATGAAGCGCCACAAACAGCTCTTCTTCCATGTTAAAATACCACTACCCCACCTCTGTGTATCAAAGCTACATGTTTAGAATTGTTTTAAAATCAGTCATCTTTCCTGTTAAATTAGAGTAAAGAATTGGCGACCACACATGCAAATATCTGACTGTACACTGGAAAAAAACAAATCCATAAAAAAAATGAAAAATTTGGAAGCAGTGGTGCTAGAAAAAAGACATTTAAAAACTGTCGAATAGTGTAACCTTCTAAACATTTTAAAACAGTGAAACTAGTGAAAAATATCTATATAAAACAAATTTAAACACTGTAAAAAAAAGATTTCATAGTCACACATTGTAAAAGAACAAATTACTGATTTTTTATTTTTTTTTACATTATGTACTCTTTTGGCCCATTTATTTACAGTCAACATTTAAACTAATACTTTTTTCTGTGAGTTTAGTAGATATATATTCAAATAATAATATCAAATAATGGCAAATATCTGTATCATTATATACTATATTATTATACTGCTGAGTTTAAATCCAGTAAAGCACTCAGAGAGCGCAGTACTCCGCCAAGGCTGCTCACTCCTTGTTGTGCATCTTAATTCATACCGTCAGTTGGTGAAGAAGCCGCCTGTTAAAGATCACTACATTTGTCTGCTTTTGACCATATTTTGAAAAAATGTTGCACTAGAATCTGGCTTATTCTTACAGCAATTTATTATAATGTTGAGTCCTTTTATTGCAACAAGTTCCTCTTGAATATGCAGATCTACAACGTCCCAAATTCTATAGAACTACTCGACACTGCACAAAAGCAAGTTGTATTATCAGCGATGCATGTTTAAGCTGTGAAATAAATCTGAGGAAAAATAGTACTATAGAAAGCTCCATTCTACAAGTTGAGAGGATTGTTTCCTTCTGTTTGTTATGTATGGACTCCTGGAAGTCTGAATCCGTGCCTTTGAGACTGTCATTCATACGCTTTAGGTTGAAGTTGGAAATGCTGAGCCATGGTGTTGACCACTTGTTTGGCTCAGTATGTGTATGTAGGATATAAAACACCATATGGACAGGTTAACAAGGTAAAAACAACTAGATTTTCACCAGACGGAGTCTTTCAAACAAACTGAAACTGATGAAACGCGCTCTATATTGGCATTGTGTATCCATAAAGCTCAATAGTAAATCATATTTATGCAGAGTGTGGGTGCATATTGTACACAGACAGGTGCTTTTATCTGACGCTGTTTAGAATATTCTCAGGATTTGCCCACACATTCTCCACCTCAAAGTCCTTCACTCTCAGTCCAAGAAGGCAGAACTGACTCATCTACAATGATGACACACACACACTTCATACGAAATGTTTTTTTGAGGGGGATGTGACAAGTGAATGACGACTGTAAGAGGAGACTCCACAGGTTGTGATATCGCATTTCTACATTCAACTGATCTTTTTTTTTTTTAGTATTGGAAACAGAGGAAGTTTGTTTCGTCACCTTGCGGCTGCTTCTTCCTCTTGTTTTTCGAAGAATCATTTTAAAGCTACATTTTTCAGCTTTAGAGTCACAAATTCATTTCTGTGTTTAGCGGCTAAATAATTCTCACATTACTCACACTTTTCTTTTCAGTATGAGAGCAGGGTGACTGTAGTCTGATGAGACCGGGGAATTCAAAAGAGACCAAACATAAACACATTGGGGCAAAGCTATTATCCATTTCCAGCTGAATGGCAGCTGTGGTTCGTGCGGCTGACATTTCTCTTCCACCCTCGACACATTTCCTCTATTCCAGCGTAATACCGAGAAGCAGGGCTTTGTATTGTGTGGGGATTTCACCTGCATCGGTGCAATCAACCCCGTGACACCGACTCCTTGTAAAGTCCTCCTTCTTGCTCTTAAACAACTGGTTCCTGACCTTGAACAGGTCCAGGAAACTTTGAGACAATAACACCACTATTTCATCCAGAGACTGTATCTGGAAAAACAAGAGGAAATTCATTGAAGAAAAAAAAAAGAGTTTAAGATGAAAAGGGGCCAAAAGCAGCCCAGAGCCAATATGAGTGAGTCACTGATGGCGACAGTCCCGGACCTGGACAGGAATCAAAACAAAGCAGCAGCAGTCCACCACGACTGCAGTGAGGAGATGCTGCTCATGGGGAGTTCCTGGAGGGTTTTTGCGCCGCCTCCGGCTTTCTGACCCAACCGAGCGAGGCCTCGTGTAATGCTTCCTGATCGTGTTCCAGTGGGACCTGTGAAAACATTCCCCACCCTCATCCACGCCTCTGCTCAGAGACGGCAGCAATGAACGCAACCATGACGACGGACGGCCCCTGAAAAGCGAGGTGTGAACAAAACCTGAAATGTTTCCTGTCTGTGACCTCATTATTGAGTTTCTAATTATTTCATACAGTGATGACAGTGCACTGACTAATGTACTGTATTTAGGAACAGCTTGAACCTTTTTATCTTATACTGCTGCTTCACTGAAGTATTCAGCTTTTTATTTCACCACATACAGCGTCTATATAAAGTATTCACCACCCTTTGGAAGTTTTCCCTTTTATTGCTTTTTAGCATTGAGTCATGGTCAATTTGATTTGGCTTCTTTGACAAGAATTTCAGAGGGAAAAGACTCTTTCATGTCAAAGTGAAAACAGATTCTTACAAAGCAATGTCAATTAATTGAGAATATAAAATGCAAATGACTCACCTAATTTAACACAGGTGCAGCCAATTGGTGCTAGAAGTCTCACAGTTAATGAAATGAATGTAATACACTGCCTGGCCAAACAACAAGTCGCCACCTGGATTTAACTAAGCAAACACGTAAAAGCCTTCCATTGGACAATTACTGCAGTGATTAATATGCTTCAGCTGCAACAACTTATTTAACCCTAGCTGATGCAGTGAGGAGCTTCTCATTTCTTAAACAACCATGTCAGAAGATATATCCAGTGGTCATGGAAAGGATGTTCATCTGTCTCAGAAGGGTCAAAGAAAACAACAAAGCAGATTTCTGAAACTACTAAAATCAGGTTAAGAACCGTACAACGCATTATTAAAACCTGAAGGATAGTGATGAACCATCATCTTAGAGGAACAAATGTGGTCTGATGAGTCCAGATTTACCCTGTTCCAAAGTGATGGGGGCATCAGGGTAAGAAGAGAGGTGGATGAAGTGATGCACTCATCATGTCTATTACCTACCAGCCTGTGGGGGTTAGGGTTATGATCTGGGGTTGTTCAGGTTCAGCAACGTTATGTTCCCAAAGAATGAGGTCAGCTGACTACCTGAATATACTGAATGACCAGGTCTTTCCATCAGTGGAGTTTTTCTTCCCTGAAGGCATGGACATGTTCCAAGATGACGATGACAGGATTCATGGGGATCACATTGTGAATGAGTGGATCAGGGAGCATGAGACGTCATTTTCATATGTGGATTGGCCTCCACAGAGTCCAGACCTCAGCCCCGTTGAAAATCTTTGGGATGTGCTGGAGAAGACTTTGTCCGACTCTCCCATCACCAATATAAGATCTTGGTGAAAAATTAATGCACCTCTGGACAGAAATAAATGCTGTGACATTGCAGAAGCTTATCGAAACGATGCGAATGAGTGCGTACTAAAAGCTAAGGGTGGTCCAGCAAAATACTAGAGTGTGCGGCTGTTTTTTTTGGCTGGGCAGCGTATAATAACGATTGCGTCTGGAAGGTCCAGTCACTGGTGAATCAATAGTCTTGGTTATAACTACATGAAGGCAACTTAACACTCCAAGCAACTCTGTGAAAAGTGTGTCCACCATGTGTGAGAAACACTAGAGGAGCAGATATCTCAGATTTGACTGTGCGTTTCCTGTACACCATGTGCCACATGACTACAGAAACACTGTCAAAATAAACAGAGACTCAAAAAATTTATTTGAACACTGACATTAACCACTACAGACGTCTCAGTCAAGCTAGCTAAACCTCTAAAACCCATCTCAACTATTCAAACCAATCAAAATCCAAACACAACTGCAATAACTAAACTGTATATTTGGAAATTGACATCACAAATACTAATACTCAATAGACATTTCTATGGTTATTCACAGTTAATAAATACCCCTGGGTAGGTATTATACATTATGTATAGTGTTCAGGGGTAATATTGCACAGGTTTTTGTTGTTATTTTACATTAAACCTGTGTAGTTTATCTGTTAAATAAAACTAAAAATGCCTTTGAAAAACTTTTTTTAAATTTTTTTTACAATGTATTCTCAGCTAGAACCCAAATAAGCTATTTCCCACAAAATGTTGAACTGTTTCTTCTAAATAAGATCTGGTTACTTCTTCTATCATGGTTTTCTTACTGCACTGTCCATAATTCACACCTAAAACCTTATGCTGTGTTTATATAGTGTTTTATTCCCTGTTTCTGTCCATGGACTCTTCCGATGAGAACAGATGAAACTGATCCAGTGCTGGACCTTCTTACTGTGTGTGGCCGAGTGTCTGTGGGCAGCTGATGAGGAGGAATGTGAGAGTGGGAAGCTCAAAGGGGGACATTCTTGTGACCTACAAACGGACGACAGAAAAGATTTTGTCCGCAAAGACAAGCATGAAGACAGCTTATTATTCAGAGTGTGGTGTGATGAAATGGCTCTGATGACAGCACGGCCGGGCCCAACGTCATTTACACTTAATGTAATCTGGATGGAAAGTTGTTGATCAGCACTGGCAGCCACACAGCTCTGCAGACAGATTCAGAAGTCCACATCAAATCTGTTCGCATCTTAAAGATTTTAGAGAACTCTCTTTCAATTCTGGGGTGTAAAAAGTATCATTGTGCTGCAACATGATCATCCTCTGTGAATTTATTTAAAACATATTTTTTGAGCAGCACTGGTAAAATCTCGTGTAATGTGCACTGTAAAAAAAAAAGAAAGAAAAAACAAAGAAAAACAAGAAAAAATCCAGCTAAAACTCAATGAATATCTGGCTGCTGGATTTAACTTAATATCTCTGAACATGTTTTCTCAAGTTTAGTTAATTTAACTCACAAATTGGCTTGAAATTAAACAATTAATCAGCTAAAGTGGTGGTAACTCACACTGTTAATGAAGCAGAGAACGTCCGTTTCTAAAATGAATGAACTTAAAATGATTTATTGTACTCTCTCACCTTCTCTCTCTCATATCTTAGCACTTTCATGTTTATAAATAATTTACTTTAATAAATGACTTTCTTTTATTCCATTATTTGTTCTTCCGCCTGCTTCAACTGAACGCTTGTGAGATGTGCATAATAAATAAATTAACGAATTCATTATTCATACTGCTTCATATAGTGCTATAGTCCATGCTATGCAACCGAAACCATGAAGACAGTTAGTTGCTGCAATGCTGAAAAGCTCCGTCCTGCTCAGTGAATTTGCCCTTCAGTGAGAGAGGTTTGTGCAGTCGTGTCAGGATGCTGCCCTCCAGTGGAAAATCTGTTCAAACATGTGTGTAAAAAATATGTTTGTAAGCACAGTGTTGAATCTTTCTTTTCCACTGAGAAACATTTATCTGTTATCTATACATGCTTAATCCTCATTAGAGTAGTGGGAGTCTGGAGTCTATCCCAGCTGACTTGGGGTGAAGGTAGGGGACACCCTGGACAGGTCACCGTCTATTACAGGGCTACATATAGAGACGATCACACTCACCTACAGACAGTTTAGAAAAATCAATTAACCTAAACATATTTTTAGACTGTGGGAGGAAGCTGGAAAACCCAGAGAAAACCCACACATGCACAGGAGAACATTCAAACTCCATGCAGAGGATCCCAGGCTGGGATGTGAACCGGGGATCTTCCAGCGGGAAGGCGAAAGTGCTAACCATCGACCATCACCAAAATAATTTCAACTTTAAAACTAAGTTTTAAATAGAAATAATCCTAATTTAATGAGCACCTTTCAAAATCAATGCTACAAAGAGCTTCATGAGGCGGCAAAAGACAAGACATAAATCATGACAATTAAAAAGACAAACACAAGCACAGCATCGGGTGCAAAAACCAACACTGTTGAAAAAGATAAAAAATAAAAGACACTCACTTGTACTACTATCTCAAGCTCTTTATCATTGATAATATCATACAAGAGGTGGTGCACAAACTTGGAAGGACCAAGAGCAGCAACAGCTGAAGGAAAAGAGTGGAAAAATGTCCACAAAATGGATGCTGACAATTTCTATTGCTGTTCTGTGAAATATTCTTCTTTTTCAATCATCAAAACGATCAAAATCTGCTATAAAGTAAAAAATAAGCATATTTCAAACATGAAATCATTCTTTTGGTTACAAAAATATAATACAAACAATAATACACATTTTTATTCTTAACCAACATGACAAAAATAGCACAAAAACACATAGATTCTTAGATGGGTCATTTATGACCCACTTATGGAAGTGTGTAGGGTCTAATCACTCGTGCATCTAAGGGTTAAAAGAGTCCTATTTTGGTGTTGGAATATAACTGAAGCTACTGATCTGTATCTGCAGGATTTAGTGCATTATGCTGCTGCCATATGATTAGCTGACTGGGTAATTACATGAATAAGCAGGGAACCAAGTGTTCCTAATAGAATGGCAGGTGAGTGTATGTCATGTAACTATTAAAACACACATATAATACATTTCCACACACTTTTGGCAATATGCTGAATAAGAGTGAGGTTGTACTGAGGTCAAAGCTCAATGTACTGATGACCTGAATGAAGAAGCTTCATGGACGTATTAACATGTATTAACATAAAAGTTCAACACAAGTAGGGTACCCGCACTTGCATATACAAACAGTTTGGTATCTATTTGCTAGTATACGCTCTCCAACTTCACAATTGGCTTCGTGTGATTTCCACTGCAGACGTGTTAAGTCATCGTAGTAGGAAAAGCACAGGTGATACTAATAACAGTAAAGGTGGCTCGGTTCCTCGAGTGTCCCAGTAAGTTATGACAGAGTGGCTGTGAGCCAACATCCACAGTATCAGGAGCATGAAACCAAAGCAACCACTTGAAGCTCAGCCAGCAATTACATTATTTTTATCTTCAGACTGTGACGTAATAAAAAGGTGACTCTGTAGGCCTCTACAGCGTCTCAGTTATACAATCATCACATTACCCATTCATTTTAAAAGACATGGAAGTAATAAAAGACACCAATGTAATGAGAAATATAAATATTCTTCTTCAACTGGGTAGAATTTATAAATATGTTTTTCATAAATGTGCGATAACAACATTAAATTAAGGCTTGCTGTTTAGATTTGGTACAAAATCCTGAAATGACCTGAAAAGTGTGAGCAGTAGAGATTCTATTATTCTAGTATTATTATTCTATTCTCAGCCACTGCTTTCATAAGCTCAGTAATTAGGCAATGATGCTGTTAAACAGAAAGGAGAAGCTTCAAGGCCTCTGACTGGTCAGTGTGGAAACGAGTTCAGGCCTTCAACAGGCCGAAAACACAGGTAAGGATCAAAGATATCCTGCTTACAAAGTGAGTTTCAACCGCACAGTTTAAGCACAGCAGGGGAAGAAAACTGACACAACCAGAAACACATGAACAGTGCTAAACACAGCAACACAGATTCACACTGTTTATTTATTATCTGGCATTGAGTTGGATTGAAAAGCATCCTCAAAAATAAAGTTTAGTTGGGTCTAGAAAAACAACTGTCAACAGCTACAGTCAGAATTAATGTGACTAATTTAGTCTTTTAGCTGCAGCGATCAACATTTATTGACTGTAAAGAAGTATAAAAAAGCAGTATAATAAGATTTATAAAAAAAATATTATTTAGGTACTTTACTTAAATCCATGGCATACTCTGTAAACAATCTAATAGATAGTTTATTTTTGATAGTATTACTTTAGTGGATTTTTGATGAAGATGAAGTAAATTTAATAAAGTCATTCAAATGTTTTTGTCTTCATACTATGAATATGTTCTGAATTATTATAGTTTTAATTCCCTGAGTGAAACAAAATCCCTTATTTTATATTTTACAAGTGCCAAAATATTCCTATATTAGAAAATTATTCTGACAGATGGAATCATCATCTAAAAGATGAGCCTAGTAAAAAATGAGACATTTCATTCGCTAAATCCACCGATTCCAGAAGATGATATGACCCTTTAAAGTTCACCCAAAATGCACTTTTTAAAGTTTTCTCTGATGAGTTGTCACAAAACAGATAACACATCCAGAGTACCAATGCTTGTTTCTATTGCTCTAAGTCATAGGCAGTAAACTGGTGCAGTTTTGTTACTGAAACTACAAATTATCCCATGATATTGATGCTCAAAGCTGGATGTAGAGGAAAACATGCAGAAGGAAGAAAGAATATGTTTTTGTTTTTTGTTTTTTTTTTTTTAAATAAAGATTGTACGCCTGGATTAGATGTAAAACTGATTTGGTTGCAGTTTTTAACAGAACTCAAATTAGTTTTTCAGTCCAGAAAATTTCACGTGAATTTATGAAGTTATGAGGGCTCAAAATACAATATAAAGTGTGAAACTACTATATCCTTTAAGGGCTTGTCACTCAAAAAAATGGTAAAAGGTTAAATGTTGTATAGCTTAATTGATTATAAAATTATTGTGCAAAAAAAAAACTTCAGCTGATTCTGAGGAGGTCAGATGGGAATTTTCCTCAGTTTGATTGATTTTATATGAAATGGCCCTATTTTACATTGTTGCACAGATAAATTTACTTCAGTACTTCTGACTGCAATGTTAATATTTTTCCACCACTGAAAATAGAGATGTTTTTCTGAACACTTAAACAGTTAACAGTCCACAGTAGCTTTAGGGTGAGACTGAAAGTTCATTTTCAAAATTGCAGGACAGTGTCTACTTAGGGCCATTTATTAGCTGCATGGAGCTTTTGATTTTGAGCTGAAGAAGAGTAAAGTTTGCTGCTTCACAGCATGTTTTCAACTGAGCTCCAGCAAATCAGCCACACTGTCTGGTCTCCTCTACTTGTCCTGTTAAATTAGCAGCTCTTTCTCATGTCATGCCACCAGATGGAGCAATAACAGTGTGTGATGCATGCTGCCACTGGTGCAAACACAAGCACAAACTGAGAGCTCTGAAGTGACCACAGACCAAACGGATGAGATATCACTTGTTCCTGCACCGAGGTGTCTGACAATAAATCTTCACATACAGTACACGCTCATGTAACACGTCACAGCCACTGAAACCACACTGACTGTTATTTTACAGTAGGAAAAACTCGATGACCTCCAAACACAAAGAGGACAGTAAAGGCTTTGGGGATGTGGAACTAAACACTGTATATATACAGTCTATGCGTGGAACAAAGTAGAAGGTGATAATTTATGTGATCTGCATGTAAAATATGAGATGTCTTTAAAGTGTGGTGTCTCATCCTCTTTTCATTTGAGACTGGAAAGTGGAACCTGATAAGGACAGTGGCGACTTAAGCCTCATGGAGGAACGTGGGGGCGATATAAAACTGTCTCACGTGTTTGGTCTCAAAAAAGGGGAAGAGCCGTGAGGAGACCTAGTCATGTTTTCGTCATGGGTATAGCCAGAAGCTTCTCCAAATGTGTCCATTTCATGCTCTGTAAATTCTGGTTTTTGCAACATATTCCACATTGTGAAATTTAGGGAGGCATACAGTATATACCACATATTCCTTTCTTCTCTTAAACAAATAAGAAAACATGTTTTATCATATTGTTCTTCTGACACAGTTAATGGTCAAAATCTGCAATGACTCTCCTTGTTTAAGTTGACAAAATACCCCTTTCCCACTAAAATAATGACTTCCTGGAGAAATTAGAAATCGGGGTCATGAAAAGTTAATGAATCATAAAGCTTTACAGGTCTCACCAAAACTCTGGGAGAGTATGGAAGAGTTTTAGAAAATGCTCAATTCACCATCACCACCAAAACATCAGTTTAATGAATATTGTTCGAAGAATTACCAACACACACACGTTAGCTACGTTAGCATGGCTGACATTATTGCTAGGTCACCATTTTCCTCTAAACTAAAATATCTCAAAATCTTTTAGAATACATTTGTGGGTTCCAGGCAGTTTGTCCAAATAATTCAGCAATTTCCTGACTTTTTGTGAAGCCCCATGATGGTTTTAAAGATCCCAACTGTGCCCATTTTCAAGAAATTAATAAAAGTCTCTCATGTGCCCACGATGTTTTTCAATTTTTAACCTTAAAATACAGCAAAGATGGTTAATTCCTCCACAGTTGTATAAACCTTGGTTTTATTCTTGTTCTTAACAGTCTGTTTCACTGTCTTTAGCTGTAAATACAGTTGAGCTGCTGCTGTCCTCGCCTCCTTCAGGAACAAAACTCTCTCTGCATCTGTGATTGACAGCAAAACAGTTGATGGAACTGCAGCTGACAGACATGAATGAGTGTGTGAGACCTTTGTATCATTTTACTTGGAAATATCACCAAATTCACTGCATGGTTGCAGCTTTTAACACATGTTGGGGAGCTTGTTTGACAACATTGCAGTTCTAAAATGAGTAATTTAGCAGTGCGGAAGATTGAAAATGGGTCTAAAGTGCCTGTTGGTTGACATGTATTCTTAATTGATTGCATTTCAGTTACTTTTTCATACTTTTCTGGCAACAGTAACAGTTAAATATATAAATGAGAACAGCTTTACTGGGTATTTGGATGTAACAAAATGCAATATAGATGAGCACAGAGACCAGGAGGGAAGCAAACAGATGTAAAAACCAGCTGAGTTCAGTTTGTACTGGAGCACAACTGGTGACATGAAAACACAGTAACACATCCAGTCCTTGTTTGTCGGTTTCAAATTAACGTCTTCACCATTTTTGGATGTCCCTCAGCTTTGCATTAAAAGCTAACAGTAACATTAGCAACATTAGCTTTGCAAATTAATCTTTTAACTAGTGGATGATGATATGAGCACATCATGATATCAGCTGATGAACTGAAACACCTGCATCGACAGGCGGATAATACCTGTCAGGATTACAAAACTGCTCCGAAGTTGGAGGAGTTTTCTTATTTTTTCCAGGGGATATGTGTGTGTATTTGAAAAGTACTGCATCAGCTAATTTACAATCATGAAAAGATCAGGCATGATAATATGTTGATGCCACAACAGGAAGATGCCCCATGCAACTAGGCAGAAAATATAGGTGCATATAGTAATATGAGCAGAATGAGTTGGAAAATGTTGCCATATTATATATTGCTAAAACTTCAACATCACGTATCCCTACTTTTAACTATAAGAATAGTTTAACTGATGTATCAAAAGGTTGTTTAGCTTTGTGTAACTTTTGAGGCAGTTAAGTGAACAAGATGCATGCATCTAGTAGGCCGTTGCACTGCATTCAATCATACTGGTGCCACTAAGTGTATAAGAACAACTGTCTGAACAGTAAATATTAGATCGAGAGTACTTGTAAAATTGACTACACACAGATTCAAACACGTACACAAACATATCAAGTTCCAAGCAAACAATGCACACCCCATAAAAGAATCAATGCGACAGCTTAGCATGAAGAATCCAGTGGCCACAAAGGTATGTCTGAACCTGATCGCCTTGTAGTGGCATTCCTGATGTTGTACCCACTGGGAGAAGTGATATATCGAGTGCAGAATATGAGATGTGCCAGCAACAAATTTATTTGCAAGTCCAAAGCAGACAGCACGTATGCGGCGTAAAGAGGCAGGTGTTACTTCGTTTGTTGTCTGAGGTACGTGACAAGAGAGCAGCTTAATGGATGCGTTGGCTTAAACACGGGGTTGTTGTTTTTTTTCGTATTATTCAAGATAAAATGTTCTTCATTGCAATAATTCTGAAATCTCTCTTTCACACTGCTGCACTTGCAATTGTCAGAGTTCAGGTAATGATGCTCATTGTTTTACAGTCTGAAAAGAACACACCGAGCTGCTTTTCACCTTTGAACACACGGTTTTACACTAATTTTTCCCCTGTAAATCCATCCATTTTGGATTTAAACACAAGATACACTTGTTGTTGTTGTGTGTTTTTTTTAATGTGTCATCAAATAGAAATGTTTTACACATATTGGAAACTTTTTGGTGTGTTTTAATAAGGTTTGGATGAGAATAGCTTCTATAGAAATCATGAAGTGAGGTAGTGGTGTCTAAAATCAGTTAATGATTACACAGAGGGAGTAGAATCCTCTAAGGTTTGGAAAAAGATGCAAAGTGCCTCTGATAGCATCTTCTCTGCCTCATTTACATCTGTATGCAAACTCCCAGGGATCTGACTTCAGCAGCAGTAACAGTTTTTTTTCCTGCTGTGGAGCTTCAGTCGGTCCTTCTGGTGGAAACACTTTGTGTGCAGTGTTCTCATCTGATGCCAATCTCATCACAAACTCCCTCATGGATCCCCCCACAGCTCTCCTGCTGGCTCGACGATTTGAAATCGGATGTCGGTGGATGGCCACAGGTGCCGTTTTCAGTTTACAGCAAGCTTGGACGGAAGAACTAAGGGATTTCTCCACAATGCCAAACATCTTCTCAGCATAAAAATAGCTCTGTGGAGGAGCAACAGGTGGTGGATGGAGCTTTGGCAACGCATGTGTGATAATACATAACAAGTACATGTGTGTGCGAGAAGAACAGTTGCACATAAAGGCCACATTTCTTGCACGTCACATTATCACATCATCACGTCCAAACTCTCATATCAGCCTTTAATCTTATGGAAACGAAATAAAACCGATTTCACAATGGTGGGTAACGGTTACTGTTTTAGAAACAACTTCCACCAAATTAGTGGACTGTGTGCTTGAAGGAAGGATCCTGTTGATGTCATTAAATGATTTAAGAGGAAGATGCTGCATCTGATAATTGAGATCAGATAATAAGTGAAATGATGCTTTGTGGCAGAGAGGCCCAGAGAGTCCTGGCATGACATTACAGATTCCCAGAGATGGAAATCAGCAAAGGGGTAACTAGAATTCACCAAAGACTGACCAAACTGCTGCTACTCTAGTTTTAAATTACATTATTACAGCTTTCATTTGTGTTTCTTTTCTCTTTCTATTGTGTGAGTCAGGTGCATAGGAGATAGACAAGCTTTTCCAAAAGTAAATTTAAGTGCAATGCTTCTGTGGCTGATGAAGATCCAGGACCAAAGCGTCACCAATGATTACATTTTTGTAAGTTAAACATCGTGTAGGAGTCTTTTTGAAGCCGTTATTACAGTTGTGGACAGAAAGAAATATTACAGAGTTCTTTTTGTTGATCTTTTCAAAGGGCAATGATACTATGCCTTGCTTCAAAAATGACATTACAGTATTGGTTTCAATCATAATTCCTGGGGTTTCAGAGTTATCTGAACAGGTAGCATTATGTGGCTATTGGAAAAGTGAGAATTTCTAAAATGTAGGAGTAGGTGTCCCACAAGGCTCAATGCTGGGCCCTATGCTGTTCACCTTTTATGTAGATGACCTTGTCTTCTCTGTATCAGGCTGTAATGTACATCTGTATGTTGATGATGCAGCGTTGTTTTGTGGTGTGGATACTATACACCTTGCTGTTAGCAAGCATAAATTAGTTCTTAATGAAGAAAAATGTAGATGTTGCTTTTGTCAATCTGGTCCTTTCTACTAAGACAAACATTGAAAGAGTCATACAGTACAAATATCTGTGAATTTAAATGGGTGCTAATCTGACTTAATGGTGACTCAGTTACATTCAAAATACGTTTCTTTTACAGGAATAAATCATGTTTTCCTCTGAATTACGAAAATGCACTTACTGAAAGGACTTTTCAATCAGCTGTAGAAGATTTTGACCTTTAATACATGTATGCATCAGCAGTCACTCTTAAGCCTTTAACCACTGTTTAGCACTCTGCATTAGGATTTATAGTGAAAATTAAGATATTCATCACTGTGAGCTCTATGCTGAGGTCAGGCAGCCATCGATCTCTATAATGTGTGATAGACACTGGATTTAATTGTTTCTTGGTGGTTACTAAACATTCTTAAAAAGTTGCATCATGTTTTATTGAGCAGTTGCTTTTACTTAGCTTAGAAAATCCAGCTTTACTCATTGTGCACCTGCAACCATGAATAACCTGCAGGGCAAATCTAAAGTGCTGACTCATTTTTATCATCAGGGCACTTCATGTTTCTAACTTGGCTCATTTTACTTCAGTTGTTCTTGTTTTAGTTGATTCATTTGTTTTTAAACCTTAAACAGTCTAATTAATGTTTTCACTATTTTGATCGCTTTCCCTTTGTAATATTGTTATTTTTTTCTAAGGTTCCTATTTGTGTTGCTATTTTCTTACTTGCCTATATTTAAATGAGTCCTTCGTACTTCAGTGTACAGAGTTTAAATGCAGATTGAATAAATTAATGAATGTTCCATCCAAGAATCCTCTTGAAGCTTTCACTGACTGTACAGCTTTGTCTCTTCTGGTGAAAGTGACCTTAAACAGGCAGTACGAATGAGAACCACAGCTCAGCCCGTCGACACGCAGCTGAGTCGCTCCCTTCATGTAAATATTCAGCATCTCTGTGATCACAATCTCATCTCAACACGTGTGTGTGGCCTGTTTCCTCTGTGCAGCGACTCATGAAAGCTCTTCCTTCCATGAGGCCATAAGGTTTTGAATGACACTCAGGGGCAGTGAACACATCATTAGTGAGACTGTGGGGGTTCAGAAAGGTGTTGAGAAACCAAAGTCCATGTGGGAGGAGAAGTGACGCTCTGCGGGCTTATGGAGTGTGCAACTACACATACATGAGTAAGTACTATAGTAAAGGTTTATAGCGTAGTAAACGTCACTTTAGTTTCAGATGGAGGACATAGACACAAATATATGAACACCACAAATTCTGCTACAGAACTCCACCACACAATATTATTATTATTAAACAGACCTCGTATTAGCAGGCCTGATTTAACATTATAGGCTTATATAACTATAACATGAGCGTAATCATTGAATTGGATGGGATTATACTGTGTTGTGCAGGTAGTACTGCAGTCAGTCCAATGCTCCCTTCTCTCAATTCCCTGTGCTTAAAACTTGCTATGCTTAATGCTACAATGGCTCCACGTTAGTTGTTTAGTTACTTTTGGTACATGTAAGATATTGTAGATGCACAAACAACAACAACAAAGGCCTTATAACTAGATTTTGACAAAGGCACCAACTCCAAACAATGTCTCATATGAGAACACATGTGTGTCAGAAGATACTGGGCAATTTGGTGCATAGATTTTAATTTAAACAAATGCAGATTAGTTCACACATGGTGCAGCTTTTAGGACCACTGGAGTTCAACAGCACTCCATGGGAGACTTTTCTTGTTTTCTCTTTGACTTATAAAGTTACTCAGGACGCATCGTGATTAGAAATAAATATGCATCAACTAAGCATGCATTATTCTGGAAATGATAAAAGGCAGATTGACAGTGGGGTTACTGACCAGAAATCACGTCAGTATCAAGTCACACTTCTGCAATGCAAGTAGTCGATGCTGGATCGTGCGTGGGCTCTGTGAAGTTAGTGGACATTTTAGGGGGATCACATTGTTGGACACATAAATCTAGAGCTGTTTGAAACAAATGGTGTGTCAGCGGACATTTAGATGTCAGGCTGCAGCTCAAACTGACATCCAGCAACACCTTGTTCTCATCTTTCTCTTGTCAACTGTGGCATCATGTCATTTGAATAAAGCTGCATTTTAAGGTGGACACTGGTCAAAGGAGTATCTGTGCGCTCGTCACTATCTGATCATTGTCCTGTAAGTACGCTTGACTTGGCGGTGGATTAAAATAAGTCACCAGATAAACACCTCCAAAATGTTTTTGTGCACAACTGGCTAAATTCAATTACTTTCTAATTTAGAACGAATATTAGATTTTCAACTTTTAGTTAGAAAGAAGAAGTTAGAAAAGGAAACCATTTGCATACTGCCTTGATATTTTCATTCAGTGTTTCTTTTTCAGTTGATATTTTTGCACTCTGAAACAGAAATCCTGATGAGGACTCTCACTACTGGAGGCAGTCTGTGACTCTAATCAATAGACAAAATGCACTTCTTAGCAATATTCTGCTTCCCTTTTATCGTGAATTTTATGGTTACAAAATATGCTTTTCTCACAGAAATAGAAAAAAACTCCTTTGTCTCCCTGATTACAAATGATCAAAACACCTCTCTTTCCGTTTGATCAGTAAAACTGATCACAAACTGACAGAGACACTTGTTGTGAGTTATAGTCGGATTTGTGGAGTTTTATCTCTCTCTCTCTCTCTGTGTGTGTGTGTGTGTGTGTGTGTGTGTGTGTGTGTGTGTGTGTGTGTGTGTGTGTGTGTGTGTGTGTGTGTGTGTGTGTGTGTGTGAGAGAGAGGGAGAGAGAGAGAGAGAGAGACAATGCTGCGGTTCTTCGCTGAACGCGCGTCAACGGAATCCCGGAGTGCGTCATCCGGCGACTATTCTCTCGAAGGCGCACCGTGATTGGCCCGCAGGCTGGAAATCTCCCCGCCCACCTCACGGCCTTGTATGGAAACCTTTCGGTGGCGTCATGGGTACAATGAAGCTGATCGCATAAAGGTACTGCGCAGAGCAGACAGACTGATCCAGAGCAGGAGACACCGAACATGACGGATGGTCGCTTGTGGAGTACGCACAGTTTCAAACACTTGTAGACGGACCAAAAAGGTAAGAAACGCTCATTATCTTCATCTTTACAGCCGACTCTAACACAGAAAGTTATTTTAAAGTCTTGTTACAGCTGCAGCGATGCTGGCACTCTAAATGGAACAACTTTAAATGTCACAGAATGAAGGAAAGTTACATCTGCAGGCTGTGTTGTATCTCAGCATCCATTCACATCTGTGCTAAAATAAGAGCAGAATTAAAGTGTGATGTGTGCCAAGTGGTTGCCCCAGTGTTTTCCATCCAGGATGTGACACGTGATTCTTGCTGGCACCAAGCCCCTGTCTGAAAGTCAACCCCACATCCTGCACTTTGCAGACGTGCTTAGTAATTTACAATAAGGTGACACAAGACTGTGGCCTCGCAGAGCAGGTGACATTTTAGGTTTTCTCATAAAATGAATCCTGCATTTAAAATCCCCAGTGGTCCCTGAACACCACTGCTTCACAATGTGACAGGTGGTTTATAAGCTCAGCTTTACAAATCTGAGGCAACTACAGTACATGGATGTTATAATATTTCTGTTCATGCAGTGCCAACATGGAGCATCACTAATTTGTGTTTACCACACAGTGAACCTATACTGTGCTCAGACAGGGGAGAAAACTGGGGCCAAGTAACTCATTTTTGCAGGAGAGTCCTATATTAAAGATTAAATAAAGATATCTAAAAGAAGTTGCTTTTTGCACTTGTAACCCTTTGATGCATAGACCACATGAGGAGATACCCATTTTCCATTGGATTTGGGTCACTATTGACCCAGGTTATGCATCAAAGGGTTAACAATGTTTTAGGAGCTATTCATTCTAGGAAAATAAAACTGTCATTAAATGGAGGGTGTTTGTGAACTTGTTGAAAACTCATATTAAAGCACAGAAGAACAGAAAAAGAATTTGAAACTGTGTTTGCAGAAACTGTAAAGTTACTAGAATTTAAAGTTAAAAAGTTTTTTCTTCTTTCTGACTTCTACGTTGACTACCTGTTTGTTTTCTCATCTGTACATCTAGTTTATGATCGCAACACTGCTTTGTTCATTAAATAATTTAGCTAACACATTTGATGTTTTTAGTTGTGCTTTTTAATCTCAAAGTTGTAAAGGATGCAGAGAGATTTTAATACTTTTGTGCATTTCCATTTGGTGTGTTTCAGTCTTTTGCAGACATGACTTGCATCCACCCCCAGCATGGATCTCAGCCCTATGAGAACAGCCTCGGCAGCTCGGAGCGTCAGAACACAGACTTTATCTCCCGGCTGGCTGAGGATATGAGCAGCCCACGGGACCACCTCTCCGCTCCATCCCTGCCAAGCATCAGCTCCCTGGTGGGCACTCAGGCGGGAGACTTTGATGCATATTCATGCCAGTTTACCACAACTCCTGCCCACATCACTCCCTCGTCAGGCCAGGAGATCCCTTTTAAGTTGGATGAACTCCAAGTATTTGGCTGCTACCCTGGACCCTTCATGTTGAGTCACCCGGATGAGGCTGTGTCCCCCAGTGGGTCTGATTATTTTGGCAGTCCTGCATCGGCTTCCTCTCCTTGCACCCCCGGGTTCCAGAGTCAGCATGCATCCACCTGGGATTCAGCCTTTGGGCCTTACTCGCCCAGTCCAGGATACTGGGCGGCTGAGGAGGCCTCGGTAACACCGTCCTTCTTCACGTTCGGTTCAGGGTCCTTGGAGGACATGTCTCATTTGGGTCAATCCCAAGAGCAGGACCCTTTCACTTTGGCCCATCCTCACCCATCTGCACTGACCTTCCCTGCCTTGGCGATGGAGCAGCAATGCAGCCTGGATGGCACTGACCAGCTGGATGGAAGCTTATCACCCAAGTTAAAAAGTCCAAGAGGAAATGAGGGCTGCTGCGCTGTGTGTGGGGACAACGCCTCCTGTCAGCACTACGGGGTCCGGACCTGTGAAGGATGCAAAGGGTTTTTCAAGGTAATAAGATCTGAGTTGTCTGTGCAGCGAATTCATGTTTGGAAACCCAGACGCTCTCCGTAGAAGGAGGTGTTATCTGGCTGAATGTTTCGAGCCAGTTTAGAGTAATTTTTCTTTTTTTTTCCCTGCAGAGAACAGTTCAAAAAAATTCCAAGTATGTTTGCCTGGCCAACAAGGACTGCCCTGTGGACAAGAGGAGACGGAATCGATGCCAGTTCTGTCGTTTCCAGAAGTGTCTGGCTGCGGGCATGGTCAGGGAAGGTGAGATCAGTGTGAACCTACACTATAAAAAAAATTACACTTTGAAAAAAACGTTTTATCTCTAATTTCTTTGAACAATTGAATGTTATTTTACAGACCATAACTATTAAAAAAAAAACAGGACAAAAATGTAAATAATGTCCACATCAAACTCTCTTTTACAAATGGTAATTTATCCTTTTTCAACACATTTTTAACTGCATCTAAATCATTAAACAATATTGCTATTTTACAGATAATTGCTACTATTTGAAAGAAAATTCTGTATATTTAGGATTGAAAATAATCTCAGAAAAATCACAGAAAAATATTTATTTACATGTTGACTGTAAAAGAACAAAAACAAAAAAGATCCAAACTGTACATAATGTTCACATCAAAAATGTATGCTTTTATCAATAGTCAGTCAGCTAAAAATATCATTATTTTCCGCATGCTTGCTATAATTTTTACTTCCACAGTTTTCCCACAGTTTTTAACCTATCTTGAACATATAATAACACTGATGTCACCATTTTTCCAGTTGTGAGAACCGATAGTCTGAAAGGTCGAAGAGGTCGTCTTCCTTCCAAGCCTAAAGTTGTTCAGGATGTGACGGCCGCTGTGTCCCCAGTGAGCATGATCGCTTCTCTCGTGAGGGCCCACATCGACTCAAACCCCAGCCTCGGCACGCTGGATTATTCCAAGGTAAGAAGAAACAACATTCCTTCAATTTATTTTGTACTTTGAGGAAAAATTCCTCACCAGCTCTGAATGAAGTGTCTCCTGTAACGTCTGTGCTGCCTGTAATTTCAGTATGTTGAGACGGATGTCAGCGTGAACCACAAGGAGGACGCCAGTGACATCAAACAGTTTTACGACTTACTGACAGCCTCCATGGAGGTTATCAAAAAGTGGGCAAACAGCATCCCAGGTTTCTCTGAGTTCTGCTCTGAGGATCAGGAACTGCTGCTGGAATCTGCGTTTGTTGAACTTTTCATTCTGCGTCTTGCATACCGGTGAGTGCAACTTCCTGCACATTTTTGCTGTGGATTTAGCCAAATTGTTAGTAGTAACTTTAAGACTTTTGAACAAACTAAAAACCTGTGCTTTTCTTTTAAAAGGTCCAATCCCAAAACAGACAAGCTCATCTTCTGCAACGGAGCTGTACTTCATAAATTACAGTGTGTCCGTAGCTTTGGGGAATGGATTGACTCCATCTTGGAGTTTTCTCAGAGTCTCCACCGCATGAAGCTGGATGTTTCGTCCTTCTCCTGCCTCACTGCCCTCGTCATAATCACCGGTAAGATTTTCATTCGAACACAGTTGGTCCTATCAGCTGTGACAGCAGCGTCCACCAGGCGTCTTCTTCAAGTGTCATTGCAATGGACAATAAACAGCAGTTACACAACACAGGATTGACGCGACAGGTGTCGGACAAAATGTAACTGGACCTCATATACAACACAGAGAAGATGTCACGTATCACAGCAGACCTAAACATAACCACAATGAAGGTTTACGTTTACAGGCAAGGAATTGTTTCAGCGTGGCTGCATTCACACAGCAAACATGTCAACTAAATATAGTTCAGGTTTTGCATAAACATTTTCCAAATACAGTCAAGAGTTGCAGTGTTTGTTAAAGGAGATGAGTAGATAAACCATACAAATCAGATTTGTCACTGTATAATTTTATCAATGTGCATTATTTGGTTAAAGTCAGAAAAACAAATCCTAAGTCTTATTCGAATCATGTCTCTTCTTTTCGTCTGCAGACCGACATGGTCTTAAGGAGCCAAAACGCGTTGAGGACTTGCAGAACCAGCTCATCACCTGCCTTAAAGATCACGTCTCTGGCTGCAGCTCCGACTCCTCGCGGCCAAATTATCTGTCCAGACTTCTCGGGAAGCTGCCAGAGCTCAGGACTCTGTACACTCAAGGCCTCCAGCGCATCTTTTACCTTAAACTGGAAGACCTCGTTCCTCCACCACCGATAGTGGAAAAAATCTTCATGGATACGCTTCCATTTTGAGTGCGAGATGGGAGATCGACCATCTCTACTATAAAACCTGGAGTTCATTTGAGAGCCAGACTGAGCACTTAAACTCCAGGTAACAAAGTGAAACTGCAAGAAGCTAAGCAGAATGATAATCCTTAGGGATTATCAGAAGAAAAATGATGCTTCTGAATTTTACAGTCATAAAACTTGTGGAAGCAGCATGAATGTGGAGCCATCACATAATACTCCTCCTAGTTTGTTTCTCCAAGAAGTTGTGGACTCTCTGGATGGAATTAGATAGGCCACCTCATGGACCAAAAGGTGGCTGTTTACATACAACAAGGTGCCATGAATGGAAACATTTCTGATGGAGAGAACATGACTGAACTTTCCAAACAGCTACAAAGTCAATGCAAATAATATTTGCACCATCATTTCAATGATAAAAGCATTATTGTGATATCTTTAGCTCAAGTATTGAAAATAGTCATATTTCTGTTTCAATTTCTTCTGGTGCTATAGTGTGTTTAAACAAGCAGTTTAATTCATAGAACCACTTTGTACAGACTTTGGAGTCAGTCTACGCACATCAACATCCAAGGTAAAAGTCACTCAAAGCTCCTGTGTGCTTTATATTTATGCCACCATATATTTTTGGTGATGGTAAAGTAGGGTAAACCTACAGGATTAATCAGTAGTATCATTCATGTATCATGAATCGACATTGAGCAGCTAATATACTGTGTATCACCCTGTACAGTCTTACGCACTGGTCTCGTTTGTAAATGATTCTAAAGTTGTTTTTAACCAGCTGGTGTTGTTGCCACCTGAGCTGTATTCTACAGTCTTGGGCGATTTTGTTTTGGGCCTGTAATTTTTACATACTACGATGTTATATTTTACTGCAGCTAAACATGAAATAAAATGTTCGACTGCATATTTGAAATGCTTTTGTCCTCTTTACCCAGAATATTCAGAAATGTATATTAAATAGCGTGGTCGTTGGGGTTATTAAAAAAAATTATCCCCCACATGAGCAAGGACACCATTTCTTTTCATAAACACTGACTTAACAACATTTGTCATTTTATATCAAGGATGTTAGTCCACTGTTTATTCTTCCACTGTGTGTCCGTGCTGAGTGTGCTGCTGTGCCAGCAGCCTGTAAGCCTCAGTCAAGTGCAGCTTCTTCTTTTGGCAACAGATCAGAACATACTGTTGAAAATGTGCCCTCACCCACCTCGCTGCTAGTTATGTGCTGCTCTCTTTTTAGAAGCCGGTGGAATTCCCAGGCCTGTCTCAAATGACCCAGACTACTTCATCATTGTATACTGCCACACTACTATATGTATGCATGTTTGCATGTGTGTGCGTATGTGTCAACACATGAATGCACACCTCGTAAGTCTTGACACAAATGTTATGGGAAAAGTGCCACAATTCAGGCTGATAAAAGGTTATTTATACATGATAGGTTATAGATTACTCAGGTCCACCTGTTAACAGCACGTGGGAATTTATGACCATCCGTAGTGGTCCAAAACAGACGAAGTCAGCAGGAATGTAGAGGCTCAAGATCATGGGTCACAGGCAAAGAGAGACGGAAAGCAAGAGGAGTACACAAGTCTAAGTTTACACTTAAGGCACAGAAACCCTTTTGACCTGATGGAGAATCACCCAAGCCATAAAAAAAATCTTTCTGGGGGAGCCTGGATAGCTCAACGGGCTAAGCGGGCGACCCATGTTCAGGGGCTGGTCCCTGATGCATTGGCCTGGGTTCGATTCCCACCCACTGCCCTTTGCTGCATGTCTTACCCCAACTCTTCTCCCTCCTTTCCTGTCTGTCTCCATTGCACCTATCAATAAAAGGCAAAAAGGCCAAAAAAAATGAAAGTCAAACAAATTCCACTGCAATCCATCCAACTGTAATCAAGACAACATCATGAGGGGGCTTGAAGAATGCCACCAAAGTCAGGGGGTTTCTTGGTGTGGAGACCATGATTTTCATGACAGAATTTTACTGCACTCCATCCATTGCTGAGATTATTCAGTCTGAATCAAAATAATACTGACATTGCTGTCTCCAAAACCTGCTGAGTAGTGAAGATCACACACACAACCTGAGAAAACACTCAAAGACATGGAAATAAACAGCACACGCAGTGGCGCTACAAATATTGAAATACTAGCTTGTGACACAAATCCGATACAACATTAGAACAACTGACAGGCAAGTTTGCATTGAAATTCAATGTTCTGCTCAAAAACCTTTGGTCCTCATGTGGATTTTACTTTGACACATAGTACAACAAGCGCAGCCCCCATGGCAGCAGCCTCCCTAATCAGGACAATGTGCCCTGACACGCCACAAGGCTGCTGAGGTAGAGCGCAAGAAACACAACGAAGAGCCCAACGTCCAGCGGCCCCAGACCCCAGTATGACTGAGTGTGCACCCGATGCCCTGGAACAACGCCGATCTGGAGAAGCACCACCTTCCAACTCACAGGACCCAAAGGATCTGCTGCCAACTTCCCAGTGCCAGACACCAAAGGACACCTCCAGAGGTCCTGTATCCAGGCCTCATAAGGGACAGACACAGGAAATCACATTAATGTTGTGGCTCATCAGCGTATGTCAGCTTATAAAACCACAGTACAAAAGTGATGCATTTTAAACACAGAACAAGTTCTTCAATAAACAACAGCAATCAACCTGATTTCACAACATGGTAATTTAGTCATATGAATAGGGTGCCAATAACACACTGACTGGTTCCAGCTGCTATATAATGTTTCCTTAAAAAGGTTTTCTTGTTATGAATTTGTACCAGCAGTTATCTGACCTTTATCTTCACACAGTTCACTTTGTCCAAAATCAGTACATCACTACACTGTACTGTAGATCTATATATTGTTCTTTAAATATGCATCTATCTAATGACAAACATAGACTGTTGTAGATTTACTGCAGTTAGTCCAAAGTGATTCTGACATCCTGCAGTGTTGTATCACTGAAAACAGACTTTGCTTTTGGATTCAGACGTACCATAAGTTGGAATATTATTCACAATTGTGAACTCGCAAAGATAGGATTTATGCAATAACAGTAACTGGATAAAGTCAGCATCACTCCAATTACAGAACCTATGTGGGTGATAAAGATAGTGTAGAGAGGAGCTCCAGGGGACAAACTGTCCACTGCACATTGTGCATGTCTGAGAGAAAATGAGAATGCCACATTAATAAAATGAGCCCAGCAGAGAGGCTTCGGTTTCAGAGGCGTGCCTGAAACATGTTTGCAGAGTGTCCAGCAGGCAGCGTGAACAGTTTTGTAAGAGTCACATTTGACCTGCAGTGTGATATAAACTCTATGCTGTCACCAATGAAGAAGAGATAAAGCCGGACACTCAACAGCTTTTAGTTTACTAAATCAAATGGAGGGGTTTATAGATGTCTCCAAACATGTTAAATTTATAGTGCCGGTCAAAAGTTCAGATGCACCAGCTCAATCAAGGAGTTTTCCTTATTTTCTACGCGGGTCAATTAGAAAATACAATTTTCAAGGTTTCTTCAAGTGCAAAAAACATCAAATGCTGCCATGAAACTCTCATGAGGCAGACCAAGAGTTCACTCTGCTGCAGAACGGAAGCTCAATACAGTCTCAGAAATCACCAGTTAACAGCCCCTCAGATTGGGTCCCACATCAGTGTTTCCCAGAAGACACATCTCAACATCTAGGAGACTGTGTGGCCTTCAGGGAGGAACTGCAGCAAACAAACCACAAGAGGAGAAGACCTGATTGGACCAAGAAACACAAGAAATGAACATTAGACCTGCAGAGATTAGTTTTTTTGTTAAAACTCTTCTTCACCAAAGGCTACATCTTCTGACTTGAATTGTGATATAAACTCTTTGCTGTGTCACAAAAGAAGAAACCGTGAGGCTGAATGCAATGGTTTTTACTTCACTCAGTCAAATGATAAGGTTAAATATGTCCCCAAACTTGAATAATTTACAGCGACGGTCAAAAGTTCAGACACACCAACTCATTCAAGGGCTTTTCTTTAATTTTGCCATGCGAGGTAGTGTTGGTTTACTGCTCTATAATGTTTGTATTACTAATTCTCTTCGCAATTATGGCAAGGAAAACTCAATTAGGTAAGAAACGAAAACAAAAAAAACCCAAATACCATCCATTCCTCATTACTTTAAGATGTAAGGGTCAGTCAGTTCAGAAAATGTCAGTTACTTTCCATTCGAAGTCTCTCCAGGTTCAAAAAACATCAAATGCTGCGATAAAACTGTCTCTCATGAGGAAGAAGTTCATTAAGGCTTTAGAAATCAGATTCGGTCCCAGATCATCAATGTTTCCCAGGGTTCAAGCAGAAGACACATCTCGACATCGACTATGGAAGGAGACTGTGAATCAGGCCTTCATGGTGGAACTGTTGTAAATAAACCACGAATGAGGGAGACCAAGAGCAAGAAGAGAACTACTTGGACTAAGAAATACAAGAAATGGATATTAAACCAGCAGAAATCTGGACTTTGGTTAGATTGCTTGTGAGACACATAGAAGGTGAATGATGGTATCTGCATGTGTGATTCCCACTGTGAAACATGGAGGAGCTGTGATTGTGTTGTGGTGTCTTTACTGGTGACTCTGTTGGTCATTTAATCAGAATTCCAGGCAACAGTTAAGCAGCATGGCCATCACAACATCCTGCAGTGGCGCACTACCCCATCTGGTTTAAGCTTAGTGGAACCACCATTACTTTTTTAGCAGGACATTAAGCCATAACTCACCTTCAGGTTCCATCAGGGCAACTTGACCAAGCAACAGACCAAGAATGTGCTGCATCAGATGCCCTGACCTCAACGGTCACCACCTAAACCCAGTGGGGAAGGTTTGGAATGAGTTGGACTGCAGAGTGAAGAACAAGCAGCCAACAAATGCTACTCCCAGAATGTTGGAAAAGCTCCAGATGACGACCTCATGACACAGACTCAGTGAATGAAGAGCGTGTAGAGCTGAAAGATACTGTTAAGAGTCTAAAATATGAAAAATTATTATTTTTTTGCTTACTACATGAATCCAAATGTGTTACTTCACAGTTTCGATGTCCTCATTTTTTTCTCTAAACTGTAAAAATAGAAAAAAAACATGAAAAAGTGTTGAATTTGTAAGTGTATCCAAATATTTCACTAGAGAAGCCCAGAAACATGACAGTGTGTGTGTGACACGAATACAGATTTTGTCATTTAAAAAAAAATTTTAAAAAAAATCTGTTTTCTGGGAGACAGATATAAAGTGACCCAGTTTATAAAAACTTTGAAATGTCTTAAAGGCTCATTCCACTTTAATGCGTTTGCATCAAATCATCTGAACAGGAAAAAGAAAGTTTCTGGTGTAACGACAGTTCACAGTTTGTTTCTTTGGCCCAGTGGACTTACAGTTCTGCTCCCACTGCTGTCTTTTACTGGGCAGTCAGTCTGGAACAGGATATCCAGAGGCTATTGTGTTTCACTTTATGTTTGAGGTTGGCAGGACTCTTTGCTAATATGGATTTTGTATTAGATTTACAACCGAAAGAGGGGAAAAGGTTTATTACTAATCAATAGTCACAACATAATGATGTAAGAGGAGAAACACAGGATCTCAATAGGAAATACAGATCATTAGACTAAACAGTTACTAGGTTACACTCTGTTTTTATCACAAACCTCTTAGTAGAGAAGACACTGTTTCATATGTATTAAAATAACTGTAAGTTTTTACTCAAATGTTGTATTTAGTTGGAGTTTTGGGGTGTTTGTGTTGTATTTGAACACAGCTTCCTCTTTTCCTTACATTTTTGTTCACAGCCTATATTTAACAATCATGGTTGCCTGTCAAATTCTTTCAAGTTTTTCGTATAAAGCATACAGTCAGCTCATAAAATGCAATTCCTTGATATACTTCAAGATTTTAAAAGTAGATTCACCTGATTCAACTGCAACATTTAAATTAATTTTGATTTATTTACTTGTAAAGGAAAAATGCACGTTCTATGTAATAGTGTCTGCACTTAACGAAAGGAGTTAATGCAACGATTTTTATCAATGTCTGTGAGTTATGACAACTCCTAATAAAATTATGTTCAACCAACAGATTACACTGAGTTATGGGAATTAGCTTTTCCTCTACAATCAAAGGTATTGTAAATATTCGTCTTAACAATAAAAAAATAAAACAAAAAAAAAACAATAGTGCTGTAGTTTCTTAGCCTTACTATCTATATTACTTAGGTTAAGTTCTGTAATTTAACACCATAGGGTCCTTCCATTATAATTACATTAGTTAGGTTATATTCTCCATAATTAAGAACACCTCTTACAGTACATGTAAGAGGTACATGTAATGTATATTAGTTTGATAAAGTACTATTTTACATCATTTTTGTAGGGTTTTAATTTCAATATGTAAATTATTCTGGTAAAATCACACTATAAATAACACCATAGGGCGTTCAAACGAACATTTCAATTTGTTAGGTGCATCTGTAATGCCACTCATAATCTTTATTGCCAGAAAGCACTTTGGTGCCACTGTGACTTGACCTGACTATCTCAAATCGTCCAATCGTGTTAGGATAGAGAAACCTCTGAACTCAAAAATCCGGAACTCAAGTTATCAAGAAAATTCCATTAAATTACCTCAACTTGAATATACTTATAAATCAACTAATGTAGAAATTTGACTTTAAACCCCACATCAATATAATGTTAAGCAGATTAGATTTTATTAAATGGTGGTATTAGGTGCTGAGAATTACTTTTTTGTGCGTTTATAAGTGTAGATGTAAAGCCCCCTTGCCTGTTGCGATTCAAAATATGTAATTAGTAATTACATCACAATAAATACAGTAGTTAAATCAACATACTTTCTGATAAAGCATATGCAATATAGTTTAAAAGCCTACATTTCATAAAATACAGCACAACACACTCAAAGACCCATATGAGTGTAGTCTTGTTGAAGGTGGAAGAAGCCAGCGTGTCAGAACTGTTGGCTCTCAGTAAGCTATTTTTAAAAAAACATGCTTCAATAAATAATAGGATAGGGATTGGTCATTGTAAATATATCATTAATAATACTAATTTAGTAATAATAACATAATCCTGACTTGTACTTTGTGCTTAAAATGCTTTAACTTTGCTTATACTTTTGTGCTTCTAAGTAGGCAAAATGATGGATTTTTACATGCAGTGTAAGACTTTGTGTAGCTGTTTTTTCTCTTATCTTCTAAGTACTTTATACGACACTGGACATAGTAAAACATAGAGTACCTCCCTGTCTATGATGATGTCTCTAAAGGAACTGTAATGAGATCTGATTTACAGCAGTAGACTGAGCAGCAGATACTAATACAACTGTGAAGATTCTTCCATGTGAAGAAAAACTCAACATCCAAAGAGCTATATTTATAAATTGCTGGCTACTTGCAGATGCCTCTTTAAATTTTTGACTATACAAAAGTTCAAAATTTACATAAGCCTTTTCTTGACACTCAGCAAATTTTCTGTATAGTAACACATGTCCAGTACATGTAAGAGGAGGAGCCAACTCCCTGAAACATACAAGAGGCCTGTATGGACCACAGGTTCAAGCACGTCCTCATTTCTGAGGAGTCATATCTCATCCTTACAGATGGTGACAGGACAGCATAGAGCCCCTCTGGACACTTCCAATAATAGCCACAACTAAAATAGACAGTCATCACATGAAATCAATAATGCCACTTAGATATGACAGAGTGTGCTGGCGGGCCGCCCTCACACTGGACTTATCCTGACACTTATCACTCTGAGCTCAACGCAGCAGTTTTCACCTGGACAGTTTACTCAACATGGAGCCAAAGACAGCAGTGAAATCTTGTATCTTTATGACTGTAAAGTGCTCATAATAAAAATGTCAGATAATCAGAGGAGCTACTTGAATCAAACGGTGATAATCAAATCAAAGGACTAGTGTTTCCAAAGGACAGAGAAAACAGGCGGCCATAGTAAGTGTGTCCAGTAGAAAGTTGACAAGTAGCGCCATCCAGTGGCCACCCAATAACAGTTAGTATGTTGAGGCTCTCAGCTGCTTCTTAAATAAGCAACAGCATCATGGAGATGGACTAAATCAGTCATTATAAATCATCACAGTCCAAATTTCCCATCCTCACATCCAATGCAGATATTATCATTAAAAAACAGTTTGTTTGGTATAATCGTTTCTTCTGGTAAAGTCAACCCAACAATCAACTAAGGGACACAAATCAACCACAAAGAAATCCAAAATGTTGCCAGACATATAAATAACCACTAAGAGAAAATAATTAGACACACTACGACCACAAAGAGACACAAATTGACCACAGAGAGATGGAAACACATAACAAAATTGCACAAAATGACCACAAGGATTTGAGGTTAATACAAAGAGAAGGACAATGGCCATTAAGAGACTCAAAATGACTCAAATGGAAATAAAACCACAAAGATACAAAAAAAGGACCATTAAAAAGATAAACTGATACCAGGGAGATAGAAAATGACCACAAGGAAACTAAAATAGTCAACAAAAACAAAAAGACGAAAATCGACTACAGCCACAAATGACCACAGTGAGACTCAAACTGACTCTAAAAAATAAAACAACCATCAAGACAGATACTTAAAGTGAAAGACACAAAATGACCACAAGAGATTTAAATCGACAACATATATATTGTCCAGTCTGCAATATGTGTGGATATGTAATGTCCGTCTTTAATTTTCCTTTCCATATTTCAAGATTTTTCTTATCGATTTTCTTATATTTGTATATTGTTTTTGATGAGCTTTGCATTGGTTTACTATTATCTGAAGACGTGCCATCTCCTATTACAGTTTTCAACCTCTGACTCATTTAACTACACAAAAGATTTGCTGTTCTTTAGAGATACTTGGTCATATATTTTTATGAGGTGAGTGAATGATCACTGCCATAAACACTTACGGTTTATACCCAGGATTCTCAGTACATCCGAAATCCAAATTTAAAGCCAGGATCATTTTCAAGATGCAATGATCCTCAAAGTAGTTCACTCAAGAGTCACATGTTACACCTCATGGTGGATCATTTACTTACACCAAGAAATAACAAGCTGAACATGGTTCTACCAAGCATCTTTCTACAACTGTGAACTCATCCATTCCTGTGTCAGGAATCGTCGTCAGACCTACAGGGACCTTAAAAAAGAGTGAACACTGTGGAGAAATGTGACTTGTTCGGCAAGGAGAGTTCGACATCGACTTCTTGAAGCTGGTCTGAAGTCACACAGGGCAGGGAAGAAGCCCCTCATCAGTGAAAGGCAGAGGAAAGCCCGGTTACTCTTTGCTGGGGATCACAAGGATTGAACTGTTGATGATTGGGCTAAGATTCTGTTCAGTGATGGAACCAGTTTTCAGTTGATGTCCACTCCAACCAACTTACAGGCTAGAAGGAAGCCTGGAGAAGCTTAGAAACCAGACTGTATTGCCCCTAAGGTAAAACATGGGGGTGGATCAGTGAGGATCTGGAGTTGTTACAGTTTGGGTGGAACAGGGCAAATGAACCAGGTCATGTTCAGGGCTACTCTTGAAAACAGTCTTCTTCCATCAGCTGGAAAACTCTTTCCTGCCTCCAATGCCTGGATTTTCCAACAAGATAATGCCCCTTGTCACATGGCAAGCTCAGTTAAAGCATGGATGAAGAACCAGAACACTAGAACTATGTCTTGGCCTGCCCAATCACCAGATCTAAATCCAATTAAAAACCTGTGGAAAATCACTAAACACAAAATGTAGAACCACAAGCCCAAAAACAAAGCAAATTTGCTTTGTCAGAAACTGGTGGACAGCATGCCAAGACACAAGGCTGCAGTCATCAGAAACAATGGTTATGCAATCAAGTACTAACTCCTGTGTGCATCATGTGACTAAAACAGACAGGAAAGAAAACATGGAATGCCTAAAAGCACTGTTTTTAGCAGTACAATGCCACAGATATTGATGGAAGAAATTAAGTGATTTTGGCTATTATCAAGAAAACCATGGAAAATATCTAGATATCGGCTCTTAAATTAAACTCTTATGAGCTATTTTTGCTATCATTATATGTGTCCAAACAAATGTACCTTTAGTTGTAACGGGGATTAAAATGAACAAGAAATTGAAGAAAACAAGGGTGGTCTAATAATTTTTTCCATGACTGTATATGCAAATGAAATACAGCTTCAGAAAGAGTTTTAATGAGACCACCATTTTCTGCCTCTTCCTTTGGAGCTCTTGGTGGAGGCATAGTGTTTTCTTAAGGTTCTCTGCATTGTTTTTCTAATTCCAAGCCGGTTAATGATGGTTGTCTTACTGTATCCCTGTTCCATAAGCACCAAGATGGATGCCCTCTCATAATCTTACAAATTTCTCCTTCTATTTACAGGACAAAGTAGGTGTAGATGTGTCTACTGGGGCCTACCTCAGCTGACACTGGGTTGAGGTGGGCTAATACAAAGAGGTGACCAAGCACATTGACACCTACAGTCAATTAAGAATCACCAATTATCCTAACACACGTCTTTGGACTGCGTGGGAAAGTTAAACACCCAGAGAAAGACCGTGTAGGCACAAAGAGAACATGCAAGCGCTGCACACAAAGGTCTCAGCTGACAAGATCAAACCTGATGCATTTGTTGCCTGCAGAGATCTCATGATAAAGTCCTTTTAGTTTATATTTTACTATCAAGCTCTCATTTCTTGCAACAAGTGAAATGGTCCATCAGTATAATGAGAATATTCCAGTTTATTTTCTAACATAAGATTCCCTTGTCTTAATTTTAAAGAAAAAATACACCTTATACTTTGCATTTCTAGACAGAGGCACCTTTAAGATGGTTAAATTTGAATCAGAAACAGGTTGATTTACACGTAGAGCTTCTATAACCAGAACTGTTGTCATGAAATTTGTGCTAATGAAGAGCAAATCAAGAAAAAACTATTTTCAAACAAATACAGTCTTGACCTTCAACAAATGTAAACCACTGGTCTATTACTATTGACATAATGCCCTGATAATGTAATCCATAGAGTATATAATACTATGAAGTGGGCCTTTGTACAGTCGTTTTACTATTGATGCTCTAACATGAAGGTAATAACACGTCTGCACTTTTTTCTAAATCCTATAAATGTTGGACTTTTTCTTGTACAAGTTTCCAAAGCTTTTTGGTAATCAGTGTTATTCTAAACTGCCTGTATTTTTATTCACTTGATTTTAATTTTGCCTTTCCTAATTTACTGTATAATTTATCTTTTACATACAAATATTGTTTGTAACTTTTTGTGTTTAGTTGCTTCAATTTTAATTATACTATAAATCTGTGTCAACTTGTCTGTAATGTTTTTGATGTAATTTCTATTACATGTTTTATTGATTTTTTTTTATATTTTACCTGTAAAACACTTTGAAGAACTCCTGTGTATGATAAGGTTTTCTATAAATAAACTTGCCTGCTTGTAATGAAGTACTTTGAAGTCAGTGTGGTGTAATTACCTTCATATTCTGATCCCAAATCACAGCCATACTGGTAGTATTTTCAAGCCACGTGCTGTAAAGCGTGTGGACAAGTTTATTATTCATTTTCAGCTACGCAAAATTACTTCAGATAAACATGTTTACTACAAGCAGCACACAATTTTTTGACCAGTGCTATCTGTTTTGGTAACGAAGAATGCAAGACAATAGAACACAGAAAACAATGACGCTGCTTGAGTGTGTATATTTTACGCAACAAAACCTTCTGCATCCAGTGACTTAAAATGAGCTCCCAACAACTTAGAACAGTAGTGGAAATTAAAAACTTATTAGTACAAAAGTAAATATCCATACATGCAATCATACAATAGGCCTACATTGAGCTTCAGTCTGGATCTGCAGGAAACACAAATTAGGTCTTTTAATCCGACCATGGGAGGGTGTTGGGGGCTCTGAAACTTGGACCAAGGTTGTTAGGAGGCCTCGTCTCTTGACTGCAGAGGGAGAAAAAAAACAAATCACCATCTAAGGGAAATCACAGAAAAACAAGTGGTGACAGCTGAGGCAGACTGACAGAGCAAACTACTTACATTTGATCCAAGAGTGTGTTGACGCCCCACACGAACGGCGCTGCAAACTCGTCGGCCTCTGCAAGACAACTGCTCTGTTATCTTTACAGACACTGCATTGAAAATAAATGTGTTGCACACGTTCCAAGTCTGATGTCGTTAGAATATCTTAATCTCCCAACCTAATTGTTACTCTAAGGGAATAGTTGTGCAGCAGGAGACTGATTACTTTCCATAAAGACCAGAACAGAAACAGAGGGAAGCAACACCTACCTGTCTCCACCTTAAACAATTACATTGTGTTTGTTGAATCTGTGCAAAAACAAAGTGTAAAAACAAGAAGTTGTGGTTGTCAGTCATACCTTTGTCCCAATCCTCAATCACAATCGGGTTTACCCAGGTACTGACTGGAACGTGCCAATTTCCATTTGTGCTTCCAGCTGTAGAAAGAATTATTTCTTTCAAACACTGCAAAACACACAAATCTGAATCTGCAGATGAAGACAGAGACAATCAAATGACAATCTCACCGTCCTCAGTGTAAACACACATTCTGTTCTCACAGGTCTCAGTGTGGCGTGCCAGCTCACGCTTGTGGACCAGGTGGCGAGCATTATAAGGACAAGTCTTTAGCTCACTGGCCAGTTTGGGATGATTCTGTATCAGTGAGAGATGAGGATAACAGTTAAACATTCATCTTAAAACAGCACTGATTCATTCCTCTAGGTGCTAGGAAGCAGGTAAAGATCCTCTATCAAAGAGTGGTTGCTACCGTTCTGCCCTGCAACATCTGTAGGTAGTAAAATATCTGTAGTTTGTGGAGTCAGAGCTTTTTTTTCCTGTGCTGTTACTTCCTGTGTTGTACATGCTGACTTAGGGAGTTTTTGTAAAATAAATAATTCAATTAATATAGCCTCTATGCAGGGCTCCAGACTGCCCTGGAGTGTGCCAATTAAAATTTCAAGTGGTCACAATGTGCGAGTGCATGATGATCATAAAGCTGTATTTGTGTCACTAACTGGCACAGGCAGCTACTGTGTTTACCAGTGGTGGAAAGTAGTACTTTTAGAACTTCAGTGTACTGTGGTATTTACGCTTAAAAGTGCGGTCTTCTCATGAAATGTGGAGCGCTACATACACTGCTCATAGAAAAGAGTGCATGTAGAAAAAAATTTACTCTGTTTCATCTTGGACAAATCTGACATTGCAACGCTCTAGTTTAACTCCTTTCAGAGTAACTTTTGGTCACACACCTGTCTGAGCACCACAGCTACCACAGCCTCCAATGTGGGGCATTTAGAAACATTGGTAAATTATAGTGTCTATCGGTAAGAAAATGTTCAGCAAGTGATGTGTTTTGCAGGGACAAGGTGGGAGGTTCGACCAAATGAGAAAGTTGGTTGCACCAGTGCTACCAGTCAAAAAATTAGATTGGCGCTCTGCTATGTATTTTTGATTCTGTGATTTATGTTATTTTAATTTTGTTACACTACACTAAAGATGTGTTTGAGTTCCCATTACTTGTCGGGATGGTTGTACCGTTTCCATAGATGTACATGTCTTCATTTTGCAGTGCAAATGAGCCAACACTGAGTAAGAAATTCCCAGACTGCTTGGGACTCGGAGGGTAAAAAGAGAGCTAACAGTTGCCAATACGACATGATTACTGCCGCACACACAAATTCAAAATCAGACCTGCCTAACACCCTTCTGAAGGTTATAATTTTCAGGGTTTGTTCAAATTGTTTACGAGGTGTGATTCAATTTTATCAGATTATTCTGACGGATGTTGTTGAACATAATGGACTACATTGAGATATTTCTAATATTTATTCTACCCTCATTGATGTGCTCTGGTGAAACATTAACATAAAACATTAGAACGGAGGACTACTAGATTTGACTAGGATTGTTTGTACACCAAGTGTACCTATAGTAATGGGAACTTAGTGTACATATTGGCACAAATATCATTGTGAGAAAAAAAATCTTTGCTCAGCTACACGACACAATCAACCACAGATGTTAGTTGCAAACAAGTGTTTGACTCACCTTTTTGCACTTTATAAGGTGGTAAGGAAAGCGGCAGGCTCGGATTTGATGGTTTTTGTCATAAGGACATGGCATAAGTTTGTCGGGATCCCAGTTTTTCCCATCTTTAAAAGTCAGAAAAGAACAAATGCATACATTTCATTAGTCAATATTTTAAAAAGTAATAACTTTATCTGTTCACAATTTTAAATAACAGGTTTAATGTACCGCTTTCCTCAGCCTGCTGAGCTGCCTCTGCTGCCATGTGTGGCAATTTACAGTGTAAAACCCAACTGCTCAACTGGGAAGAAATACAACTCAGGTTAGCATGGAATGTAAAAAAATAGTAATAAAAAGATCCACATGTGCAAATGTTAGGTTGTTCTGGTGACGCATACAAGTGGCCCACAACAATTACAACCTGACTTATTAGCAGGACTCAGTCAAACACTGCAGGTAACCCAACAGGTGTGCCACATTCCTGTAATTAGCCAAGTGTGTTTGGTTGACTGGTTTAGGGGTGTGTCTAATATTGTACAAAACACATGTGAAAACACCTAATTTAAATCAGATCTGAGTGAATCATTTAATCTTCTTGGTAGTGGACAAGATGTGAGTTATATAATGTTTGAAGCTTTGAAACAATGGGTTTGGGGACTATTCATGAACCAAAGTTTTTGGTGTGCTGTTGCTTGACAGTGAAGAAAAAGGCACTGTCTATGGTTATTTGTAATGTCTTTAGTCGCAGTTCAAAGTCGCTCAGCAACACACTGACATGTTTCACTCATCCCAAGCTCACAGTTTACTCCACCTTTCACCGTTCAAACATTAAGTACATTTACATAAAATTAAGCTGCGTGTAATTATTGTACAACACATACTTCCTCGACAGCTATGGCAATAAACCTAATATCAAGAAACCAAACATCACACTGAGAGCGCTATGTCTGTCGGCCGTGTGTTAGCAAAGCCGTTAGCAAGTTGCTAGTTAAATTGTCATTTATATTACTTGGAAGAACGAGGCTAACACAAGCTAAAGCGTTTTAAAAGACGTGAGCACTATTTTTTTTTACCAGGTTTATAGTAACTGCTTCAAATACAATCCGAAAATATGTAATGTTACCCAGAAAAATAATGTTTCATGCACCGCTCCCGGTTGTCTGACTTCGTCTCCTGCTAGCGACTGCCGAACGGAAGATGACCTCTTGGCCCCGCCCCCTCTCATTTTAATGGCGCCTGAAGTCACGTGACACAAAACGATTAACTGTTAAATAAAAATATGTGAAAAATAAATGATACATGAGATTGTGAGACCTCTATCTCATCAACATGATAAATAGTTTCCTTCAAAACCTGTTGTATATGACCTGATGCATGTATTTCATCCCCTTGAGGATTATCATTCCACTACAGGCAGCTGAAGTCGTATTTTGCCCCTTTTCAAAATGGCTACTCTCATGAACTCATACACTTTTTTTCAGGAAAATCATTGCTAATTTTCAAGAAGTAACGATAAAATTAGCATCTAAATTGCTACTCATTTTTAAAAACAGATATTTTCTGCATTGAAAGAATGCATATTTTCTAAATAATTCATTGTTTATATTTCAATCAACTTGTGTTTAACAAGTCATACCATTTTTGTAATGTGATCTACATTATACCTATGAAAATGCAAACACACACTATTTTTAATTTTTTTAAGTTAATTAATGAATGAAATTCCATCTTCAAATGTATTTTCAGTATATTTACAATAACAATTTCTCTGAAATCATAATAGCTGTACTATATTAACCCTTTTTTAGATGTCAAATAGACTAGAGGAGGAAAAAAGAAGAGGAAATTACATTGAAAATGTCATCAAAGAAATACTGCAAAAACTCCCTGCAGTTTGTTGTTTTGTTCTTTCTTTTAATCGTATTTATTGCTATATTATTGTTTTTTGTTATGAAGTGTGTCAGCTCAATCAGTGCTAAATAGTAGACAAGTGGAGTTTTGCTTTAGATTGCTGTGAGCAAAAAGTTGCAAAAAAAGTCTAACAGATCAAATTTGATACAAAAAAATAGGCATAAACAAAATGATATGGCAAAATGTGTCTTTTGGATTTTGTTAAAAGGGGTAGTAAACATCTCAATTCCACAAAAAAAGAATTTTCTGGCTATTTTTTGATGGGTCAGGCTTTACAGGGTTGATAACCACTAAAGTCAAACTTCTCCTCCCTGAAAATGTGTGATATATGAACACAAAAAGCATTTGAAGATCTTAAATAGCATCAAGTAAACAAACAAACAAACAAACAAACAAACAACAAACAAACTTTCTATGTTATAGGCTGTGTAGTGATGAAAGAACTAATCAATTAATTTGTTCAAGCAAAAGTACAATAACCACAACACAAGAGTTCAGCATTTGAAATAAAATGCTTGAGTTAAAGTACAGACATTTTTGCAACAAAATGTACTAAAATCTTCAAAAGTTCAAGAAGTCACTATGGAGAACATCCATATCAAAATTATATTCCTATTGCTTTGAATTATTGATGTGTTAATAGTTGGACACGGTAAAGCAAGTAACGACTTTACATAGTGGTGGCTAAATAACGTCTCCTATTATTGTCTATTTGTTATCAAGCGGATGCCAACAAGAAGCAAAATTATCACAAAGAGACACAAAATGACCAGAAAGACGGTAAAATCAACAACATAACTGGAACACAGGAGACTCAAAATGATGAAAAACAGACAGAAAATGACCACAGTGACTGAAATGGACCAAAACAGACTAAATTTGACTACAGAAATACACAGAAGGGACTCAAACTAAAGTCACCACAGGGAGATGCAAAATGATAAAGGCAAAGAGAGTAAAATCAACAATAAAACCATACAATAGGATCACGAGGGTTTAAATTAACTACAAAGAGACATAAAACTGACCAAAAAAAATCAATAACAAAAACATATGAAGGGGCCACGAGAACTCAAATTGACCTAAATGAGACAGAAAGGACTACAGATGACCCCACAGAGAAATAGACCGCAAAGACACTCCATCTGGGTGCTTTGCTCCTATGAAGAGTTTCTTTGCCCAGAGGCACATAGTCTCACAATCTTTCCAAGAAATTTAAACCTTTGTTGGACTTTTCTGTCTAAATGAAGATTTAAACTAGAACATAACCATGTGATAATATAGTAATACTAATCATATGGCTATATTTTCTTTTGGTAATAACTCCAAATATTCAACATAAATTCTATGACATTTTAACCTTTTGGCGTTTGAAGGTCATTTTCTGTATGAAAATGCACTGAAATATGTCTGCAGCTTTCAGTGCATTACGGTAACTGAGCGCCTGCTGGTTTTGCCGTATCTTAACGTCATTACGGTAGCAGCACTGTGTCCAACATGGCGCTGTCCTGTTCGAGTCTGTGTAGCAGGTTGTCTTTGATCCGACTGTGTGGACTCAGGACAAGCAGAATAACTCATGGACTCTATTCTCCCTACGTGTCCCGTCAGTCCAGGTACGTCTGGCAGCATTTAGAGTCCAGAAGTTCAGGATCTGTCACTTTGTTTAACTCACTGAGTCTGTTGGACGTCTGCTAAGCTAGCTGTCTGTCCTCACCGTTTGATAAGGACCGTTTAAATATACCGCAAAAAATGCTGGTGTTCACTTTATATTTCAACGATGTCACTTTTCCGACATTCTCATGAGTAAATCACACACCAGCATTAAATAAAAGCCACTGTATTTTGTTTGAATATGAATGTCTTCCGTGAGGGCGTTCCGATGGAGGGATGAATTGCTTTTTATTGCATCATATATTGTCATGTCTTCTGCTTCACAGGTTGCCTCTGTGCAGACACTACACATCATCCACAGTCAGACGAGGCATTGGTCGATATGTGGCCACCAGGCTCCAGTGGGCGAATGAAAAATATGAAGGCTTCCTCAAAAGGCGATTTCCTCGCTTCTTTCTGCTCTACCACACTTTTGTGGAAGGTAAAGTCTCTGACAACTCACCTCTCAGACCTCCAAAACTCTGCTCTGATATAGAGTACATTTGCTGTAAGGTGATCAGTGGTTGGGGTTCCTGGTTACGATCACACACACGTACACGTACATATGTACTGGTTTTTGTTGCACATAGAAACATTCAAGACACCATAGTAAGTAGAACGATGATCAGAATCTGCATTAACCAACAGGGACATGAAAATCCACATTTCTCATTTTCCATGTACTCGTCACATCCTGAATGTGATCAGAACTGCAACACCAATGTGCACTGTCTGATCTGACACTGACTTCTGCACTCAATATCCACTCTATTGGCTAAATCTGCACAGTTTAATGCAATTAAATACCACAGCTGTCCTTTAAATTCTGTCTCCATGCAATTTATGGAGTTCAGATTTGGGTGACAGCGTCAGATATGTGCATATTCTGATATAAGTTTATCACTGAGGCCATTAAAAAACTCTGGTATAATTCAGAGTTTGTCCTGCAAAGAGGAATTTCAGGCATCCTCTTAATGTGGTTTTAGCCAGCACCAAACTTCTAAGAACTGAGAAAACGTAAAGTTGACTGATAATGCTAACTGTCACTTGTAGTCACACCCATATTCTGAGCTATGAAAAATATGTTGTTGTTGACTTTTAAAGGGAGATTTCTGCAAGTGTTAATGTACAGTCACTTTTTATTTCATGATCTGAAAGACATGAAAAATATTAACCGTACCAGTGAAATGTGCAACATTGGACATCTAAAAACATACAAGTACAAGCAAATATTGAAGCGTTTTGTGGCACCTCACGCTGTACAAAAGCTCAGATGTTTCCCACTTCAGTCCAGGACACCTCATGTTGGTAGAGGTGGTAGCGCAGCATTGGACTGAAGAAGCATTGTTTTAACCAGTCTTGTTTTTACTGACTCGTTCCAGGGTTCAAACTGCTATATCGAGATGCCAAAGATGTAAGGAGGATAAAAGCCAAAATGATGTCTGATGGGGTGAAGTTCCAGGATTTGCCCTACAGGGAGATGGAGAAACTCAGACAGGTGGGTCTCTTAACTGAATGATTCTCACTGTACTAAACAGCAGGGTTCTTGAAACACGTTAGAAGAGGGAAATAACTCTCTCTAGTTGCATTCATATCTGCATTTTTTTTAATGCTTCTTTTCAGAAATCAAAACTTCCACCCTGTTTATTTTACAGAAAGCACTATCAGTCACATTGAAAATACTGTCACATGTACAACCACAGAGTGAGTTAAAAAGCTCTGAATAGTTGACTTCTTTAAAACAAAGAGAAATGACTGGGTTTGTAGACTTGTTTATCGTTGTTCTGCCTCCGTAGCAGTCTGTCATGGTGAAGCAGAAGCTGAGCCTTAAAGCGGAGCTCTCAGTTTACAGTTGATTTACATTTCTGTCCTCCCTTCTGTCTTGTGTTCTGGGCTGTGACAGTTATTGAATAAGATCATGAACACAGGCTGCCAAACTGAGTTTCCTCCTCAGGGTCTGTGGACGATTTGGGACAGAGTGGGGAGCTCAGAGATTAGGAGGGAGCTGCTACTTTTCCCAAGTGAAAGAAGGTGGTTCAGCCATTTGACTAGGATGTCAACATGACTAGGCAGGCATTCTGGGCATGTCTGGCAGATCCAGATTATGCTGGAGGGATCATGTTTCCCTCCTGGCCTGGAAATGCCTTGGGATGCCTCAGGAGGAGCTGCAGAATGTGGCCAACAGCTGGGACACTTTGTCTAGTTTGTTTAGACTGCTGTCTCCATAAGTAGCAGTAGATGGTGGCATAATAAAGGTGTAACTTTTCCACAGATACTCTGAGCAGGTATTATGATCAGTCTTTTTACATCAGTCAACTAATTCATCAATTTGAGACATAATGACAGCACTTTAAAGGAGAAAAGCACCATCTCTGTTGTGTACACTGCAGTGAACATCTAACCTTTTTCCACTGATGCAAACCAGGAGCAAGTTGTGGTTTGGAATTGGTTCGATAGAGGGGACAGAAAAGGAGAACTGTATATTGAAATGATGAAGATTTACATGAAAATGCTCAAAAATAGGTTTTCTTAGTTACACAAATAAGAGGATTTGACACTTGAAAAGAGTTGGCCGTCATGTTTACTGAGCTCTTATTTCACCATTAATTTCACCAGGTTAAATTGGTGTTTGAAATTACTACACATATTTCATAACATATTTTAAATATCAGGATTAGCACAATCCACTCTCATGAATCACTGTATATTTATTTATCATTGGTTGAATCAGATTAAGTACAGTTACTGTTGTCAGTAGGGGATGTTCTTCTGGGTGTCTAGCATTTCCATTTAATACATTGTCTATTTTTTCCCACTTGAGCACTGTACTGTTTGTTATTTCACATTATCTTCACTTTCTTGGCATGTGTTTCACAGTTTCGCAGAGACATGATCAAGGCCATTCCCCTGGTGGTGATATCTATCCCTCCCTTTGCCAACTACCTGGTTTTTGTCTTAATGTGAGTTCATTTTTGAAATAACCACCTTTCATTTCAGTTGGCTTCCTTTTGAGTCGTGTTCAGTTTCCATCACTCATTGTGACTCTCCTCTCCTCTTCACGTTCAGGTACTTTTTCCCTCGTCAGCTCCTGATTCCTCATTTCTGGACTCCCAGGCAGCAGGTGGAGTTTCGGGGAATCTACCATTCGCTCAGGGCTCAGCACCACTGGTCGGTGCTCAGAGGGCTCAAAGACACGAGCTGCCAGGTCAGCAATAGGCAGCTGCAGGGTCGCCTGACGGAGCTGTGTGCTAAAGTGAGTAAATGCATCAGAAATCCTTGGCAATGGCAAATAATTTGTGAAAAGTAGCAGAGCAGAAGAAAAATCGGTTGCATGTTCACACAGTTTTCCTTCCCAAATATTGGTCATTCTACAGAAATGTTACAAAATCCAACAGACTACTAATTTACATATTTGTCAGTGTTTGCATTCATATGTGACATAACATCGTACCTACATTTTCAAGTGATTCTCAGTTCATTTTAATACAGTTTTTTCAAATGTTTCAAATGTTCAGCAGCTTACATACAGCAATATGAATAACAAAAAGACAGGACAGCCAGGTTAGTAACATTAACATTAAAGGTTAGTATATACTCTGAAAAACTTGCTGTACAATATTATAAAAACACTTCTAATTTTAAAATCTATAGCAATACTAAATGTAATTAAAATTCAACATACAATATTTATACATTCCAAGGCACTACAGTTCTTTTATTAGTAGTAGTACTTTTGCTAAAGTAAAAGTACTAATACCACACTGAGAATACACTCTGCTACAAGTAAAAGACTTAATTCAAAACCTCAAGTGAAAGTATGTGTGTATTAACAGAAAAATGTACTTTTGGTATTAAAAGTAAAAGTAGTCAGTGTGTGCAGTAAAATGGTCTCTATTGGTGTTTTATTATCTGATGTTTTTGGATGGATATCACTTCTCCATTAACATGGATGTTGCTTTATAATGCTGCAGACACTTGGCTCATTTTCACTGCTTTTCTTGTCAAGGTGCGTTTTTCTGCCAATTCTAGAGGGTTAATTAATTCCTTTTTTAGCTTAAGAAGTAGGACAAATTTCTGAACCCCACAAAGTACCCTTCAGTTTAACACAACTTCAGAGATATGATGTTTTCACTGGACAGGAAGGGTATGACATTTCAAGAGTAACTATGGTAGTAAGTAAAGCTGGCAGCCTGAGATGTAGTGGAGTCGAGGTCAAAAGTTACAAAAAAATGAAAACTAGAGTAAATGTACTTAGTTACATTCTGTTACCACTTTCTGTGTATTATCAGGTGCAAACTGGAGCAACCCCTAAAGTGTCTGAAATCCTTGCAGTCCGTAGCCTTTTCTCTGGACCCCCTCTGGGTATGAGGAGGATGAGCGTCGATCACATGGTCAGTAGAACTCTTCACATTCAGCACAAACCACACGGCGCTCGCTCAGCTGACATGAGGTGCAAAAGGCTCGGTGATGCAGCAAATCACCTGCGTGCTTCTGTATGTGCTTTAGAGACACATCAGCTCCCTGCTCCTCCTGACGCCTCGCCTTCCCGGTTTCCTGATTGGCCGACGGCTGAACAGCCACGCCCTAGAGCTGCTCCAGCTGGACCGGGCCCTGGCCAGGCTGGGCCCCCACCAGCTGAGTGACGCTGAGCTCAGGCAGGTGAGTCACTCCACATTTTAACCAGCCGAAATAATTTTACATGGCAGCCGTTGTGCATTCCTGCAATATCAGTAATGTATGTGCAATAAGGATTTATATTAAGCTTTTTATTTATTTGAGTTAGATGTGGTCATACAAAATGATTAAATCCAGTTTACACTTCTTGCTCATCCTTTTCAGGCGTGTTATTGACAATCAGCTGTACATGTTTGCTGTTCATTCCATTTGCTATTCTTGCTTTATTTATTTAGACTTTATTTTCAGGCTTGTTATGTCAGGGGGCTCAATTCTGACGTTCTTGGCGTTAACCAGTGTCGTGAGTGGTTGTCGCAGTGGCTTCAGGTGTCCTCCTCATTGAAAGGTATTTCCATGTGGGTGTCCTGCATAGTGTATTTGTAATAATGACATCAGAATAAACCTTTTTTTGGCCAAGTGTGTTTACACAGGTAAGGAATTTGACTCAAAGTACTTCCATAAAAACCACATGCATTTAAGCAACACATTAACCCTCCAGTTGTCCTGCAGGTCAAAATTGACCCAGTTTAAAGTGTGAAAATGTGGAAGAAAAATGTATATTCACAGTGAAACTTCTGATGTCAACATTTTTGGGAAATCTTTGAACATTTTTTGGTGGAAAAAAAGAAATGTTAAAAATGTTTCTTAAGAACATTCACATAAAAAAAACCCAAAATCCAGTGAAATTCGCTGGATTTTGGTTGATTTTTATGTGAATGTTCTTAAGACAATATTAGAAGTTTTACTGATATATATTTAATCACTTTAGACATTTTTAGGATTTTTTTGGAAGATTTTTACCCATTTTTTGAAAATATTTACAAGAATTTTCTTGCCAAATTTGGGGGATTTTTTTAAAATAAAACTTTTAAGGGAAACTTTTAAGGAATTGTTGGAATTTTCTTCCTGAAGGTTTTGCAAATTTACGTGTGGCATAATTTATTGGCTAGACACAAGTACAGCATGAAGCTAGCTGTTTCCCAGATTAGTACCTTCCAGGGTTTCTGGAAGGTTCAACAAATTCAATATAATACTTTTATTTGTTTAATACTGCATAAAAGGCAGTGTCAAAAACCCACAATGGAAGGCAAGTAGAAGTGTGCAACTAGTAAGCAAATTATTTTACATTATTCACATTTAGGCTGTACTTTTGAGCTGTATTTACTATGATTCATAGTAGCAAACTGTGTGAACAATGTGAAGTGACAGAAAACTGATAAATGCTTTATTTTTGATGACACTGTAACCTGTCCTACCAGTCTCACTTGTAGTTTCTGGAAATGTGATGTCTCCTAACACATTGAAAACATTCTTCGCTTTTTTTTTGCCAACAAAGGGAAAAAAACCAAACATTTAAAGTAGATACAGAATTCTTGCCACACCTTTCTGCAAAATGCAGCTGAAACAGGCGCTTAGCTGAGCACACCTTAATTCAGAGCCTTTTATTGTGCAAACAGACTAACGTTTCAACACTCACATGAAGACAACAGTTGTGTTGAAACATTAGTCTACTTGCACAATTAAGTGGCTTTAAATTAAGCAGCATGTTCAAGCCCCATTTTTGTACCCTGAAAATTATTCTAAAATTCCTAAAACTAAAAAATTATCCTTTTAAAGACTCCCCCCTCCCCAAACTTGCAGATACTTTGTTTGTTGCAGTATTTCTTAAACCTTCTTGTAATCACATGTCTAATATTTAATGCTATCTTCCTCTTTGGTTTCTTTTTTGCAGACTCAGAGGTGTCACTGCTCTTGCACAGCATCGTATTTCTCGCTGCAAACTACCCAAATGTTCTCAGCCGCCACTGACAGGAAGCCTGAAGCAATCTGCTAGTGTGATTATGGTCTGTTTCGTGCACTGGACAGCACAACTTCCTAAGAGCTGTCAACATCTCCTTTTTTGCAAAAGAACAAACATTTTAAAAACTGTTCTCGGCAAGATTGTTAGATTTAAGAAAATAAAAACTGTCTGAACATCTCTGCTTGTTCGAAGCAACACATACCACAAAGAAGCCCCTATGCATTTGTAGCCAGTAGAATTTGAATTGAAAAAAAAAAGACAAATCCGTTGTGTTTTTATTAGAGACATTAGTGCTCTTCTTGTGCAATTTGGGCTCTCAGGAGGGAGTTTATTTGTGATACACTTATTAAGTTGTGATGTTCTGCTGTTCCTCCTGCTGATGTCTAAGCAAACACACATCACACAGCTACAAGGGAAGCTAAGAAACAAAGAGGATATTGTTTAAACAAATTTCAGCACATCATTGTTAACCCTTTGCTTGAGGAACTGTTCAGACACATTCCATTCAGAAAATGACATATACGCTTATAGCTTTCATGTGGGCATGTTAAATGTTTTTACATGTTCACATCTGTTACTGTATTTTCTCATGCCATTACCTCACTTTGTGCTCTGCTTTTACTTTTTTTTACTTTGACTAATGCTGGTAATGACTAAGTTATAGGCAAAAAGGACTTTTGTGAGTAGTTTTGAGGGAAATAAATTTTTCAGAACGGAAACAACTGATTGACATCAGAAAGCAGATTACATGAAAGCACCTTTTTAGAGAATATCTTCATAGATCCTAAAGAGATTGAGCGGATAAAAGCCCAGTGATGACTCAGCTACAGAGACATTCAGGCTTGTGTGGTGGTGAGAAGCTGATTTTCTTGTTTTAGATGAATATGATCCTCATGAACCTTTATTGCTGCAGGAGCAAGGTTTCTGACAAGACTTGCAGTGGCACTTTTCTTCATTGTTTACTTTGTTTTCTTGCTTTGGAGGTGTAAAATGACAATCTATCCTGGTAAGAATGCACTTCAGAACAGTTTCTTTCAAGCCTTTTCGCCTACTCCTGGGTCACAGTTAAAGAGGAACTGCACACCCCCTGTGCTGTTGACTGGTGTTGTAAAGTGTAAAATTGAGCATGTCATTTGCTTCCTGTGCCTTTCATGAGGACTGGCACAATGCCTCTGAAATATAAGTTGCAAAAGTTATGTTCTGTTTATGAATCTTTTTTTTATATATATATGTATGTATAAATTATTTGGTAAAGTTTTGAATGTTGTGTTGATGTGCCAATATTATCTACATTTACCATGGAACTGTGTCTGAAATAAATACCTTACTGGCGCATTCATTTCCCCTTTTTTTCTGTACAGAAAACACAGATATAATTTAAAGTCTTTATTAAAAACAGAAACTGCAAACCAGCAAAAAACATAAAAAGTCAACACCAAAACAGTTTAGGTCTGGAACAGAACAAGCACAAAAACAGAGATGTCAGAATTCCCTGTAGTCAGATTCACTGGATCTACACCTCGAGTATAAGCCTGCTGTTTCCTTCATGCATCTCGAGTGACTTTCTCCTCTCCTTCCGCATGTAACTGTTTTTAAAATCGCCTTTGCTCTGGGAAACAAAAACCTTGAAGATAGCAACCGCCTTGTTGAAAAGTGTTGCTGAAGATTTGGACTGCAGGAAAGAGCCCTGTTTGCTTTTTTTCAACAAACTTCCCAATTCATAGACAGTGCTCACCTTCCTGTCTGCAAATGTTCCAACAAAATTATTCCCCTGTTGCTATTTTGCAGTAGCTGCATGCTGGGCTTAGTACTGCCCAAGTAAATTGTGATTGCTTTAAAGAAGTACATATGAGTCAGAGCGTTTTCTCAACCGATGGCAGAATAATGAACGTGCAGCCAGACCATTCTCCACCGCGGGAGAAAGGTCTGACTATTTGAAACGAAATTTCCCATAACCAAGAACATACAGACACTAACAGCTTGCTGAACATAAATCTTTTCTACTATTTTCCATTTCTATGCAATTCCAGTATTAAAGCAGAGATAATAACCTATGAAAAAACTCTAAAATCAGTAAATGGGAAAAAATATATTGTTCTGTGCATTGTATGGGAAATATAAGATGAACATATTACAAGACTCCAAATAAACCTCCCTGGAAGTGTGACCTGAACAGTCAACTCCTACTCAGGTGTGAATCACATGACTTCATAGCCGCTGCGGATGCCTCTCATCAAGCAGCAGGCAAACACGATGCCCATTATCTGAAAGGAGAGAATACTGGCATCAGGGTTTCTGCAATACAACTCCATAATTGTTTTTGCATGAATTGCTCTTAACTGACACAAATAAAGAAAATATTTTTATTTATATCCTGTAACACTTTTCCAAAGCTAAGAAACGTTTAGAGAACAGAAGCAAGATGAAACCACTGGACATGACAACAAAATGTAACACAACAGACAGTATTTTAAAAATAACTATCCGTATAAATGGCATTAACACTCAAGGGTCTGCGAAATGTAAGACGCTTGATAAAAAATGAATTGTTAAGGAATCTGATGAGGATTTTCTGTGAGCCTTCGATGCGTCATTGCACTTGGTAGGAGACATTCTTCCGACCTCAGCATTCAAATGACAAGATGTACCAAAAACAAAGATTGGGTTTGAACGTAAACAAAAGCCTGCAAAGACGATCAGATCCAGCTCATAACAGCTGGTGAGAATCAGGGATAAGCATTCTTTGGGGAGACCTAGGACACAGGCTGGGCAGGATAAAGAATCTTATTTTAGTTGATGCTTTCTGGGACAAGGCGAGTTGACCTCAAGACCAGCTCTGTTTCTTATAGGCTACCGTCTGTGTGGTGCACAATAAATCTAGTGGACTGATGATCAACAGCCCTCATCTGTTTTTGTTCTTCTCAAATGCGTTGTGAATATTTGCTGTTACAGTAATTAAGAGTGTGTGGTAGTCAGAATAGAGACTCACCACAAGGTGTTTTCTAATGCAATATACTTTTGATGTTGCTTACCTGCAGGAAGGCAATAACAAGAGCTGCAACGATCACCCACAGGATGTTTTTCTGCAGGAGTTCTTCCACAATGCCACGACAACCCTTAAGTGAAAAATAGAAACAATTAGCAATCAATCTGAACATTTCATTGGCTGACATTTTCTTTGGGAGATTGGTTGCCTTAAGGTAAAACATTTACTTCAATTCAATTCAAGCTGCATATGAGTTTTAGAGTCTGTACAGTATATGGCAACCTTGATATTTAGAGTCTTGTATTTAAACCCTAAATGCAGTGTAGTATCGAGGGGGGCAACTTTCCCCCGTGTCACTACATTAAAGTCTGGTGTTCAATGATGATGGCAAACTGCCGAAAGTGTGATTACGTATTATTCTGAAACCAGTAAAGAAGTACCTTATGCTTTATATGTCGGACTGTACATAAGCACATACTACTTCACTGCTTGTCATAAAGAAACACAGAAACAAACAGCCTTTATAGTTTGGGGCTGGCTATACCCCAGAGAGGTGTTAGACCATGTTTAGACCAGCTTCCCCACTGGACCTCCCATGTATGTGTCTGTGCATCTTTTTGAAAGAGAGCACCATTATTGCACCTGTTCAGTCATGTTCCTGTGTAATATTCACATTCCATTTGGCTCCTGTTTGATCTCCGGTAACTATGTCTCTTTAGCTTGGGAGATGGTTGACCTTTTCCAGCAATAAGTTGATAGGAACATAACTTGTTCACTGATTATGCGAGCATCGAGTATTGGGTGCTTACTTCTGTGTACACTTTGGCAGCGTCCATCATGGCTCCTACTCCACAGTTTGCAGTGACATTTCTGCAGCATGAGTCAGGCACTGTGTTTCCATCAGGGGCAAAGTTTCTCCAGTCAGCAGAGCTGTTCACACCGCAGCATTTCAACTGGAAACGTGAATGAGTCAAATGGAAAACACTTATGAGATTTGGCATGTACTGTAAAAGGATATAACCTGTGTCAACAGATGGTGCAAAGAATAATGTGATGTAAAGCAGGACCAGCCAACAGGATGCAGCAATGTTATGAGAAGGTGTTGTCAGACTAAGTAAACAGAGTGGGCAGTTTATACTGAACTTACATCCTCCTGCAGCTTATCCACAGAGAGTCTGAATTTATCTGTTCCATTTTTGTAATTGGTAATCATTTCAGTGAGGCTATCCTGGACGACAGCGGAGACCTACAAGAGAGACACAACATGGCAGCTAAAGTTAAACCACGTCCTTTTGCTGGGTCTTATATAACACGCTAAGCTAAAATTCTATACTCACCTTCTTTCTGTAGACATAACCAGTGATTGCTGCTGCAATCTCAACAATGCAGATCAGCGACAGAAGGATGGCAAACTGGGGAAAACAGAAATTAAACAAGTGACCTATTAACTAATAATTTTATATTCTATATTATACACAAGCAATATGTATTAATTTGTACCACAGAGTTCCACACAGCAAAACCAAAGAAACCGTTTTGTTATTTTGTGGTTGTAACAGACGCCCTGCTGTATTAATTACCGTGGTGACCATGCAGTAGTTTTCTTGCCAGGCTCCGCAGCAGCCAAAGAAGGCAATGAAGAAAATCACCGCACCGACAATGATGACCACAATAGGAGCTCCTGAGGTCGATACATCATTGATCATGAAGGTCTTGGTCAGAGACACCTGAACCAGGATTCCCACGACAATCAATGCCAGGCCACATAACTGCAGGAAAAGGAGGACAGAGAGAGAGATTAGCTGAGTGTGGAATTAATAGGATAATTTTAATTTTGGTAATAGAGGTGTATTTTTTTGATCTGAGCATAAAGGGGAATTGTTTGTCTTATCTGATTACATGATACTTCTATGGATGTGAAGAAAGGCCTAAGAAACACATTTTAGTAAGGGAATTTCTAGTACAATACTTAATATTATGTACTGCAGTGTTGATACCTTTACTTACTATTTTGATGTATTTGACTACAACCTGAATTCATGTGGTTAGATCGGCCTTCATTTCCAGAGGGTAATCTCACATTTTTTTCATCTCAAATACATATATTTTTTCTTTCTCCTGTTTATCACAGGTTAAAAAATTCAGATAAAAAATTTAAATTTCCAGGTTTGATTGTTTATTGTAAGTGAAAATTTGATGTCTTTCATGAGAGACATAACTGACTTGAAAATTTGCTGGTGATGCTGAATGCAAAAGTCAGGGGATCTCCGAAGTCAATAGGATAAATCTTCTTGGGACCATGAATGTCTGCAAAATTTCCTGACAATTCATTAAAAGGTGCTGAGACATTTCAATTTTTTTGTCATTGAAAACCCTTTACCCTAACTTTGAATTTCTGTAGTTTTATTTGTCACCTTTCAGACCGACTGTCACATTCAGACGTAATTAAATGAGGAGTACATGATTCTAATACAATACACTTTATGTCAAAATTAGTGAATATATCCTCACAACATGTGTAAGCAAAATGAGTAAGCATCTATGCTAAATAGACAGAGGGAAGTGGAAACTGTCTTCAGTTCCTGAATGCTGATGGAAAATCATCAGATAATAAACCATAATAATCATGTGTCACTGTTCTGGGTGGGGTAACAAGAGATGTTTATTAGACCTTTTCCAAACATTGTGTGGTTGAACTGTGTGACCATGATCAGCTGGGATGCACTAGTTCTTAAGTAAATATCAGAGAATTGCACTCCCATTTATTTTTATGGTACTTATCTGAATTTCGCCTAAATTAATAAAGTATCTTTATCTTAATCAAAGAGTGTCCAGCCCAGTCAAAACGCGGCTACAAACTGTAGTGGGATTTACGCTGGCGTCTGATTAAAATTAAATTAAAATTCAAACGCTAGAGCTGACACAATCAGTAAAGATAGAAATAATCTGCAGCTATTCTGATAATCTATTTATTTTGTCATTTTTCAAACAAAAAAAAACTATCTACTGTAGTTGCAATTTCTCATTTGTGAAGATATTCTGCATTGTAATGGTGTATCTGGTATTTTCTGATACATTAGAGGGCAAACAATTCCATTAATAAAAGCATCCTTTAAGATAAATCTATGAAAGTAAATGTAATCATTAGTCTCAGTCGTTACAACCACTTAACTTGGCTGTGACTCCATGAGGTCTGAAAATATATTTACCCTCTTACAGGACATTAAACAGGCCTTAATGGACAAACTGACTGCAGCATAAACACTTAATATCAAATTTCAGTTTAATTTCTCAAAATGAAAAAACTCTTCTCATCTGAACAGTCAGGGCTGTAAAAAAATCATAAAACAATAAAGTGAAAATGGCTCTTTTCACTTAAGTGTTATGTTGAGCACAACATACTGATAAACAGCTACAACAGCTAATAATGACTAACTCAATCTTTAACATGTCAGCAAATGCAAAAAATATCCTTGTATTTATAATTTCTCACGGCCCAAGTTGTCTTACTAAACATAGACCTGAAACAAGTAATTGGTCAGTAGAAAACTATTTTTTGACAATTAAGTGATCAGTTGAGTAATTTTTAAAGCAGAAATTCCAAACATTTGTTGGTTTTATTTCCACAGATATTTTGTGTTTTTGCATTAAAATGTATATATGTACTATTAAGATAACTACATTAACTTTCTGTTTATATATCAATAAACTAATCATTTCAGCTCTACTGATAACTTTATGTGTAATTTGTGAATCAGAATTAGATTAAGATTATTTTTTATCACTCTTACTATACATAAAAACAAGCATACCATGACAGAAAGTAGCAGCAGATACAGGCATAAATTAATCATTAGCTTTATAATACAAGATTCTGTCCCAAGTCACGAGTAACTCTTTATTTCTGCACGTAATCTGTTAAAAAGCAGAACAGTAATGAAGCTTTGAATAAAAGAACAGAAGCCACAGGAATAACAGCTCCTATTCAAATTGGATGCAGTACTATGTTTTCAAATTTTTAATATTTCAAAGTAAAATTAAGATAATTGTCACTGTGTCAGTATGAAAACCTGCTACCTACGTAGCCTTAATGTCAGGCTATCCATTAACAGCCTTCTCTGTTATGTGATCCATGTTAAGCCGTGGCTGCTGTTGAAGACCTCACCTTGTTGCTCCACCAATGTAAATATTTGAGCCCGAGTCAAATAGCTAATAGTTGATGTAGGAAAACATGAAGGAGTGAACAAGGCAAGCAAACAGAGCCAAGAAGCTCACATAAATCCCACAACAGTATAAAATATGAATAAAAAACAAATTGTGCCTAAAAATTAACCCTATTTAACAACCTGTTAATAACCCTATTTTAAAAATTGCACAATGGTTTACACACTAGCCTACACTTATGGATGCTTCACAACAGGAGTTTCAGATCAGTAAACACTTACATCTACTAAAAAACTACCTGACAGTATGTTGTGAACCTGTATTATATAATAAAGTCAGTTTACTGGTGCTTAATAGAGGGGATCAAAATAAAGTGTTACCATTAGTAATTGCATACCAGCCTTTTTGTTTATGTTGTTGTGTGTAAGCTGCTGAACACTTGAGTTTCCCTCGGGATTAATGAAGTAGCTATCTATCTATCTATCTATCTATCTATCTATCTATCTATCTATCTATCTATCTATCTATCTATCTATCTATCTATCTATCTATCCATAACTGCAGTCGTAAAATGTGCAGTGAGTGGAGAGAATAAATACGGAGCTAAAACTTGAAGTCCACCAATTCACCATTTGTTGACAGTGTAAAAACAATCAAAAAACAGTTTACAACACAGTATAATACCTGTGAACCACTTTAATTCTTCCTCTGGGCTCCCATCAGTGGATGTTAGTGTATATACACATAATGAATAACAACATAGTAATCATATATGGTTGCTGACAAATGCTGTGTATAAATAAACACATAAATGACCTAATTTGTGGTTACACCTACATTCAACTGTGCTACTAACCTGTGCATGTTAATGAATGTTAAATCAAGGGACTTAACGTGTTACCAACACAGTGTTGTCATTCTTCACTTCCTCTTTTCAAGAATCAAGAATCTTTATTGTCATTGTGTTTCCACAGAGCGACATTACGATTGGTGACTCCCAGCTATATATAAAAAATAGAAAAAGGCACACTATGTCCTTGTTGCATTACTGTCTGACTGAAGTCAGAGTTCAATGTTCAAACACAAATGTTTAAAGCTTTAAGTGGCATCGTGTTGGTGAAAAAAATGAAAGCACGTTGATCCGACAGAGTCACATGATCCTGTTACACTCTGAAATCCGGTCATAAGATTCACATTCCATCATTACCACCCCACACGCTAGAAACTTTAAACAAACAATGAAGAAACTACAACCTGACCACATCCAGGAAACAATTAGTCAGGACATCATCTGATAAACCAATACATGAGTCAGTCTAGAAAAGTTCAGGAAGACTAAATCAACAGTGGGTTCCATAAGTTAGTGATTATGTGTTCATCAGCTGGTTTTACAGATGATGCTGCATGATATCGCTAAAGCCATAACAAAGCCATTTTTCATGCTCAAAGTCACAGGGCTGGCAAAAAGGAGAAATGTCGCAAATCAAGCAGAGCAGTGAAAACACTTGAGACTGCCAAAAAGATAAGCTGACTTTCTTCATAACAGAACCCACACTAAACAACACAATCTGGCTGCCCTTCATTTTCTGTTCCCTTAATGCTTTCATTTTGGCCACCTCAGTATCTCATCACTACTCGGTAGATTACTTTAGGTGCTTTCCACATCCATGCTGGTGCCTTTTTGTTTAGCAAACATTTAAAAGACGAGGTCTGCTGCTACTCACCCAGAAAATGAAGTTGAAAAAGAACAGTAGAAACTTGACACATTTCATGCCCCCTTCTACAGCCATGGTTGATGAGAATCAATTTCCTGGATTTGAAAAAGAGGTCAAACAAAGTTTTGTACATTTCATTCGCTATTTTACGGTTGAATCATATGAACATTACATCAGCTGTAATATGAGCAGCAGGACAGAGGAAAATCTGACTCTTTACAACAGGAAATTGTCTGTGCTAGCTTTATGTTATAAAGGGCCTTATGACAACTTTAAATTTCACGACAAACAGATCAGTGAACTACACATTTTCCCACTAACTGTTCGACTGAATGTATTTTACAGTTCAGGCGGTGGCACAGATGCATAAACTAGTGACAAATCAAAGATTAAAAGGCCGTAAAAAGGGAGGAGCGGTCCTATAAATTCAATAAAGTAGGTCAGGTTAGAGGTTAAGAACTGCGTAGTACTGTATAATTTATACTGAAGTGATTAAAGAAGATGTTTTGAGGAACAAACGGATCCCGTCGGTCTCTGTTCCGGACCGTTAAACACCGCTAGCAACAATACCAGCTTTGTCTCAGGCCAAATTAGCTTCTATCAACCGCCGCGACCACATTATTGAATTTGTTAGTTTGACAACTAAGTTAAATCTTACATAAACACAAACAACTAAACCTTTTAAGTTGAAAAACTGTCAAAAAACGAATTATCTTCATTTTGACGACATTTTTTTGTGTGCGTGTAAAGTACGACGGAGCCGTTAATCGATCAATTTGAAAAGAAAATTAAATTAACGGACTGAAAACAGTTGGCATAACGCGAATAAAGTTATTTTGGCGGTGTTTTGCTACCTACCTGTGTGAAGAAGTCCTTAAAATCTTGCGATAACGGCAGAAGACGACGATGTGTCGAAGTTTCAGACTAACTTCAGTCGTTTATAATCACTCCTCCTTCTGCTGCTCCTCTTTTCTCCTCCCGTCGACCTTAACTTTACTTGTTGCCTTCAGGACTCCTCGTTAAACACACCACCCCTACCTATCATATTCTTATAATAACTGGTGGTTCCGGTCAGGTGATCATTCAGTGTGAGAATAAGAACTAGTTATGGCTATTGTATAGTTGCGGTCAGGTAAAGGTAAGGGGAAACTAATATCGAACAAGAAAGGGTTCGGTTGTTTTCTCTGCGGTTTTCTATATAGAAAGCCTTTTTTCCAATTTTCAGATTGGCCCCCTAAATCCATCTTTTGCCAGTTGACCTGATAAAGTAATACAACCAAACTATTTTGTAAAATTTCTTTTTAAAAAATTAAGAAATGTTATATTCCTATAAATTTTGTTAAACTACAGCTGCCAATTTCTTCAAATTCAGATCATCAACTTCATTAATCAATTAATTTAGTTTAACTCAGTATAGATCAGAATAGATAATATGTGGTTTCAGTGTCAATTTGTGTCAGCTGCAACTTTGTCCAGAAATTCAAGTACCACTTTCTAATAAATCAGTTGAAAAGCAATAGTAAGAGCACATTTAGAGTTATCAAATAGTGGGGCAAAAAACAACTTTGGTGTTTTTTCTTTTGTATGGTGATAAAATTCTGTCTGGATCCTCCTGAATCGCTGGATAAATGGTCACACTGACTAAAAAAAATAACCTTATGATACTATTTACATGTCCCTTTAAAAGTTCTATCAGTGCTGCTTTATGAAGGATGCCTTATTAGCAAGTGGTAGTTGTGCATGTGCTGGATCACTGTAAGATCTAAGAGTAGCAAAGAGGTGATGTGTCAAGAATCTAGTACCACGACCTTTCATTTAGATTTTGCTCGCATTGTACATACACACAGATGCGGCCATGTTAACCCCATTAGTAAGGCCAGTTATTGTACAGAACACAGCTACTTGGTTTTTGGATATTTAACCAAATAATGGAGCTGTCATGTAAAGTCTTCTTTGCGCACCTACTCATAGTGGCAGTACATGTGATTATTTACATCTATTCCCACTTACATTCAGTCATGTCTTAAAAAGAACACCCTTTAATGGTCATTCAAATAATGTTGCGAGTGTTCGGATATGATACACAGTGCCAAAGGTTTGTGTGTAAGAAACCACATTTCTCATCAGTTTCCTCTTTTACACATTGAGGAACATCCTTGAGCTGCTGAATAACTGCCTCCTTGAGCAATATTTTCTTAGAATTAAAATGGCAGTGTGACCAGTGGTATAAAGTTAAAGACTACATTTATGCTACTTTATATTTCCACTCCACTACATTTCAGAGGGTAATCTTATGCTCCCTGCTCCACTACATTTATCTGACAGCTTCAGTTACTTTTAAGACAAAGATTGTACACAATAGATAATATAATAAGTCGGTAAAATATAACACATACTTAAAGATTAAACAGGTGGTTTCCAATTTTTGGGCTTCCAGTGCTTTCATACTCTGACCACATTTTGTCACTCATTTACTTTTATTTAAGAAAGATTTCTCATGCAGGACTTTTACCTGTAATGGAGCATTTTTACATTGCTGAGTTGTTCTGTTGGTAAAATAACTGAAGTAAGGTGTCTGAATACTTACCACTGACTGTGACCACGCAATGTCACAACAATTTTAAACAAGCTTTCAGGTTGAAATAAGATGATAGATGAACACCCTGCTTTACTTTTAAGCCTTGAAATCATTCTGACAAAGAACCAGTCTCTACACAAACTGGCATCTAAGACTTAACAAAGTGAGCTTGTTTTTCATATATGGTCTTGTGGTTGAAATCACAAGTCTTTATGAAGATTATGAAAGAATTCTGTATTGAAACGTCACATTTTCACGGCAGGACCTGCTCAGGGATCTCTTACTCATACTGCATGGTTCTCACGTTGCCACTGTTAAGGTGAAAGGAGTGGACAGAATGACTCACCTCAGCTGGCTCCACTGTAGCCTGTAACACTTACAGTGTGACAGCGTATCAAAAAACAAACACCTGAGTGACCCACATGCCTGAGCAGACCATTATAAACTGGTAATATCAGCTTGACCTAGTTTATTGTAAAATATGAAAGAAGAAGAAGACATACTATGAACATAAACAAGTGATACACTTTATTTGGAAGTTTTTTTTAGCACAAGTGCTCATTGCTTCACTAGTCTGTTGTTCTAAACTCTGCACTCTGACTGCTTGACTGCTGCACACAAGCTCAAAAGCTGTCACAATCTGTGAGTTGCTGGACCACAGTGACAACACAGCTGCAATGCAGTGTCATGTGGCTCAGCCGTTTAGCCAAAGGCAGCGCTGTACACCACATAGGCCAGTAGGTCAGACCTGTGGTTCATATGTAATAGGAGTCTGCAGCTATGACAGCAGCTCTGTGAGGGAGCACTGAGGCACTGTGATGCTTTCAACTAAATGTTAAATCAGCGTGCCAACATGCTCTGAAGCGATAGTGTTTATGTGCCACTAGAAGTCAGGTAATATATTTATCATGTTAACAATCTTGATTTAGCATGTTTACATCATCTGTGATAGACTGGCGACCTGACCAGGGTATCCCCTGCCGTCACCCTAAGTCAGCTGGGATAGATTCCAGCCCCCCCGCAACCCTAATGAGGATTAGAGGGTGTGTAGATAATGGATGGATGGATGGATGTTTACACTGTAAGATTTGCAAAGAAGCATCAGACACAAATTAAGCTGAGGCTTTGTTTACTAAAGCTGCCTACTAAAGCTTTCATTTATTTTATACTTTATCCTAAAATCTTAAATTTTTTATTTAAATTGTAGTGTTTTTGCACCGTTTGTCTTTTTATTTGAATCATTTTAATGTAAAGCACTGTGATTTGCCTTTGTGTGTAAAATGTGCTGTAGAAATGAATCTGCATTGCCTTGCTGATTGGGGTGTCAGTTGTACAGCCATTATTAATAACTGAAATAAAAAATAACTTAACACTACTGAAAAAGATATTAAAGTTCATCCTGAAGGGAACATGAATATCTGCACCAGATTTCAAGACAATTAAGCAGATTGTTGTGGATAAATCGGGATTACTGACATTACCATCCACACTATCTTGCTGCTGGCAAAGCTAAAAAATTAGGTGGCTTTTGTGAGGGTTGTCAAATCAAATAAATCATTTATATTTTCTGCTTTCCCTCTTGGCTGCATGAATTTGACTTCAGTATACAGGTGTCAGTGTCACTGTTGGTTTGGTGATCAAGCTGCCTGTTTTTAACTGTGAAATAATCAGGTGCTAAAGTTGTTTTGAACTTCTGAATAACAGGAAAGGCCTGGGCGTTACTAAAAACAATCAAACAATCAAGTGCAACAATTTTAACAAGATTCTGGTGTAAGCAGTACCAGGAGAAATCACCACAACACACAGTGTAGCAATATATGCACAAGGTGTTTTGGTTTATCTCTTGAAACTCTCAGTGTACAGACATCCATCTGTCCACTAGAGGGTGCTATGTGTTTCACATGTCACACTAGGAATAATGGGGTTGCAATGTTGCCTCTCAGCTGTTTGGAACTTTTCTTACCATGAAACACCAGGATTTGTAAGCAGCCCTAATACTTAGACGTATCACTGTGTTTTTGTAGGTCAGAACCGCTGGTGAACCTAAACCTAATCTTTAGGAGTCTTCATATCTGTCAGCATATTTACTTACTGTACCAATGTCAAACTACAACCTTTGTTGTATGTATCAGTAACTATAACATTTGATAAAAGAATACTCAATAAATCAATGTAATATTCAGCTATTTTCATGAATAATTGGTCTTGTAGCTTATTCTATCCCATGTTTTCTTTTTCTCCTTTAGAACTCTCTTTTTGTGTTGCTTTGTTTCTTTTATATCCTGTCTTATACTGCATCTTATGTAAATTACTTTGATGTTGAACAAATAAACTGCTCAGCCTAACAGAGCTTACAATAGGGTTGAAGATTTGGACCATTTCCATCAGCTGTGACTGGAACACTTCAAAATTTCTGTGACAGCTCAACAATCACATAGAGTGAGGTAAACATATATTTCTAGATTATTGTATTATCATAAAATTTACACTACAGTGCTGTGCTCTACTACATCTTATCTTTCCCAAGTGTAATCAAAATTAGTCTATTTGCATGAGGCTGGGAAATGGTTACAAAGTCCTTCCAAAGAGTTCAAACATTGGCAGATTGCTGGAGGATTTTCACAGCAGTGCAGAACAATGTGTCAGGGCTTATCTCAGTGGATGCACATGCAGTTGTGTGAGTATTATCCTGAAAAGCAGCAATGTCTGGTACAGAAGAGTGGATCATAGATCCTGCCGCAGAGACATAGTTGAGGTGAAGGTAAGATGAACCAAAGGAGTTACTGATTGACGTCACAGCTGATATGTCTCTGAAGCAAACATTCACAGAGAAGAATATGGAGGATTGAACGTCAGGAGACTGAAGCTTTTCCAGTGCATGCGGTATTAATACTGAGACTTGTCATTGTGGCATATGGGGTGTTTATTTACCCATTCACTTGTGCTGGTTTATATACTGTATTAATGCATTTTTTATTTGAGTGAAAAGCACAAGAGCAGCTGTCACTATATGGGTCAGGAGCTTGTGCCAGAGAAAATTAATGAAACCACTCACAAGCAGGTATATCACTGCTCATTTTCCTCTATTCTTTCAAGTGGGTAATGCTACTGCTCATCTCGTTACAGAGACATTACAGAGACAAAGAAGCATAATCACATCACCTCCGTGGTTGCCTCCCTACACTGGCTCCCTGTCTTCAAATTGATTTTAAGATGTTATTACTTACTCTGATGACGTCAAAGAACCTTACTTCTTGATCTGAAGCCCTTCCTGTTTTTCTTTAGTCACTGTTTGTGACCAAAGGTGATTGGCCTTTTGGAAACAGGAACTTTCTGCCTAGTCAGATACACTAAGCCTCTTACTAAAACTTTCCTCTTTGTGACAGTTGTGACTCTCATCACTTCTTTTTATTCACATGACCATGTATTCTATGACTGTGATTGTGATTATGATTCTGATGATTATTATTATTGGTATTTTTCCGATATTCTTATTATAGTCCATCCATCCATTATCTATACACCGCTTAATCCTCACTAGGGTCGCGGGGGGGGGGGGCTGGAGTCTATCCCAGCTGACTCGGGCGAAGGCAGGGGACACCCTAGACAGGTTGCCAGTCTGTCACAGGGCTACATATAAGGACAAACAAGCACTCACACATTCACACCTACGGGCAATTTAGAATGATCAATTAACCTCAGCATATTTTTGGACTGTGGGAGGAAGCCGGAGTACCCGGAGAAAACCCACGCATGCACAGGGAGAACATGCAAACTCCATGCAGAAAGATCCAGGGACCTTCTCGCTGCAAGGCGAAAGTGCTAACCACTACGCCACTGTGCAGCCCTTCTTATTATAGTACTACTACTAATAAGAATAGCAACTGTGTATATAATTATTATTAGTTAATATTGATAAAAGCGTATATAATTATTATTATTGATAATAATAATAAGAAGAAGAATTGTTATTATTTAATGAGAAGAAGAATTGTTAATGAATAATAAGTGCTGGAGAGACGTTAAACGTAAGGCGAAAATGACGACATTCCGCACGTTGTTGTGATTGGCTGTTGAGCCTGTAACTCATCGCAGTGGCAAGAGACGGAAGGGGCGGGACAAGACATTAGAGGAGGGCTGGGGTAGAATTATCATGGCGGGATGCATGAAAATGGTAAACGGTTACATCTCCACAAGTGCTAAATTAATGCTTTTAATGGTGCTCCTAATCTATTTACCTCAATTCTCACACCAGGATACGGGTAAGAAGCACTGCTACGAAGCAAAAACACAGACCTTAAGTTATATTAGACGAATTTCTGATAAGCTTTGCTCAGGCTAATTTCTGCTAGCATGTGTTTGAGGCAGTGAAACTGTACACAAGTTAGGTCATGTTAAGCCTTTGTTGCTTTACTTTTTCAAATCCTAATAGCTCGGTTAGTGTCCGGTGTTCTCGGAAGCTCTGCCTGTATGTGACAGATTTATTATTATTATTTGTTTTGCAGTTGCAGCTTAGCTGAGCACAAATCTGTAAAACACTATCGTTAACTGACTTCACTAGCTGCCTTGCCCTCATGTCATTAGTAATTAATTATGAAAGCAATGCGCCACTGATCAGAAACTTGTTTTGTGTCTGTAGCTACTTGCCCGACATGAAGCTGCCAGTACACACAGCAATCAGGGTGTGAAGACAATAATAATACATGTGTATTACCACTCACACTCACTTACACCATCCTGCTGCTGTAAATACACGTGAGAGCTGGAAAGGTTTATTTTATTGCTTGTCAAAATATTCCTTAAAAATATATGTTGAGTAGTGTCTGCTAGAAGTTACACATGTCAAAGATTTTAAACCTTTAAAAATGAAACTATAAATATGCGACGACTTAAGGAGGCGTCAGTGCACATTGACTTGAGATGAGTGAGGAAGAATTACTGAGGGATGGATGGATGTATAGTGTTTGGGTTTTGTCTTTTATTGGAATCTATTGGCAGTACAGTAGAAAAATGTAAAATCTTGCCAGTGTTATCCTGTAAATACTTGGCTGAAATGAATGCTGTTGAGACAACGGACTTCATCTTTTAAATCTGTCCATGTCACGAGTTTATCTAATTTGATGAGATGCAATCTTAATATGACATACGGTACATGTCTCTGCTTCTCAAATCCAGGTAGCAAACATTCAGTTATTGATCTGCAGGATGGAGAGGAGCTTCTCATGTCAGGGTCCAACCGGTTCTGTTACAAAAACTCTATTTTGCCAACATGGAAACAAACATGGACAAAAATCCAGGTAAGTGCAAATATTGATGCCGAGCCAAGCCCACTCTGCTTATACTCAGTATTAAATAATGAGATATTGTAAAAAAACAAAAAAAATTAATCTCTCTCACACAGGGTGTTTTGTGGTTTATAGCTTAACATTGCATTGCATTAAATTTGTCAGCGATAGAGTGCCAAAAATTACGTTTGTAATTAGATATTTATCTTACAGCCATCACTTTTATCAGTTCCTTGAGGTAAAACTCAGTTGTTGAGGTCTGTAATAACTGAAGATTTCTCACAGGTCAAAGTGTGGAGTTCAAAAGTGTTTAAGGTGGAAACTGTGGAAGGTGAAGAGGAGCTGCAGGAGCTGGATCGCTTCAGTCTCTGGGCCTGGTTTCAGAGCTTGCTGCGCGAGAAGCACAATGAAACTACTATTAACATCAGCTTGTTCAGCAAGAAGACGTGCTTCAAGGTTGATCCTACTGAAAAAACTCAGTACACTGTCAAACCCCTTCACAGTAAGTGGAAAACAAAATAAGAAATTTAACTTGCTGGTTGTTGGCAGATACTACATATTCATCACAGAGTTGGATTTTTGTCTTGCAGAGTTTGACACCTATCTGTTTTTGGTATTCCTCGCTGGGACATTGTTGTTTGTCTTTGCAGACTCTCTCAGCAGGTATTTTAGTTGGAATAAACATTGTTACATTGTTAGATTTAACAGGATTCTGTTAGTTATAATTATATAACTCTTTATGTTTTTGTCCCCCATATGTAGGAGTCAACTTTTCTTCTACTCTGCTGGCATGAGCACAGGCATGATTGCCTCTCTAATCATCCTCTTTTTCATTCTGGCACGCTTTTTGCCAAGGGTGAGGTATTTAATTACCCTCAAATATCTCTTATTTTACATATTCAGTCTTTATAATCTAATGCTTGATTTTTGTTCTTTGCGTTTGTCGTTTATACAGAAGAGCCCGTTTTATGTGCTGATAGTTGGTGGCTGGTCATTCTCTGTGTACGCCATCCAGCTTGTCTGCAGGAACCTCAGCATTATTCTGCGAGAGCACTGGCATGCAGCATTAGGTACTGACTCTTCATGAACACAAATATCTGCTGCTTTCTTTTGGCTTCTGTAATAAGAATTGAATTACTTTGGGTTTTGGACTGCTTTTAACTAACAAATTTAAAAGTGTTTCCTTGGCCCTTAGAAAACTACTGTGGGTATTTTCACTATTTTTGACATTTGTTTTGTCATATTATTTCACATTTTATAGACAAAAATGATCGATCACTTAATTGGGAAATAACTAACGGATGAATGAATAATGAAAATAATTGTTTTTGTAGTCCAAAGTTAACCATTCTCTATATTTGTCACCAGTCATAAAACATAAATAATCATTTAGGTGAAAAGTATCTGTTACAGTTGTCAGTACATATTAGTCTGCTGACCAAAACTGACGAGTCTTTGTTTTAGTATGTAGCCCCTTTTTAAAGTCTGCATGATTAAATCATCATATAATGCAACATTTGCCTCACTTTGAACCTTGCGATTTCAATCACTGAGGATCAAAACATCACATATTTTTGCATGAAGAGCTGTATAACAAACAAAAGCCTTTACAGCTGTAAATTACTGGAACCATGCAGGCTTTATGTTATATAGCAGTGCTCTAGTTTAGCTCCTCTGTGAAAATATGTTGTCAATATTTCTGTTTTTCTGCTTTTCTTCAGGTTACATAGGGGTGGTGGGATTCATCAGTTTTGCTGTGTGTTACCGCTATGGTCCTCTGGTGGATGAGAAGAGCATAAACATCCTGTCGTGGACGCTGCAGCTGTTTGGTCTGCTCCTGATTTATTTAGGAATTCAAATTCAGCAACTTGCTTTCGCTATCATTGTGGCAGCTTTGATCTCCAAACATCTGGAATACCCGATCATGCTGGCAGTTTCTGCATGGAGGTATGTGTTTTCAAAATGCTGACAGAAGGTGGCGTAAGAGTATTGTGCTAGGATAAACTGAAAATCTATGCTCTTGTCTCAGGCAGTATAATGTGAGTGTTTGGTAAAAACAACAATTTGTCTCACAAATTTATTAAACAAAAACACACTTTTTTATTGAATGGTCTTGATGCTGTGAAGTATTTATGAACTACTGAAACATGAAGTAAAGTTACATTCTGTGTTGTAGAACATTTTCTCAAATATTGGATTTTTTTAAACATTTAGTACTGACTCTGTTACGCAGGAGAATCTGGAGGTTTGTGTACTGGAAGCCAGAGCCACGTCGCCTTTTGACTGAGGAAGAGTATCAGAAGCAGGGGGAGGAAGAGACTCGCAGAGCTCTGGAGGAGCTGCGGAAACACTGCAACAGCCCAGAGTTCAGCCCATGGAAGGCAGTGTCCAGGCTTCAGTCCCCAAAAAGGTAGGTTTTGTAATTTACTCTACTTATATATATATATATATATATATATATATATATATATATATATATATATATATATATATATATATATATATATATATATATAGTAATGTCCTTAATTGTCCTTAACACAAACAGAAATAGAGAGACATTTCTAAGCGATGTGCATCAATCAGGGAGAACATTATGACCAACTGCCTAATGTTGTGTTGGTCCCCCTTTTGCTGCCAAAACAGCCCTGACCCATCGAGGTATGGACTCCACTAGACCCCTAAAGGTGTGCTGTGGTATCTGACACCAAGATGTAAGCAGCAGATCCTTTAAGTCCTGTAAGTTGCGAGGTGGGGCCTTCATGGATCGGACTCGTTTGTCCAGCACATCCCACAGATGCTGTTAGTGAGTTGGATATATTAGGCAGCAAGTGAGCATTTTCCTCTCAGAGTTGATGTGTTAGAAGCAGGAAAAATGGGTGGTCCAGTGGCATAAGGATTTGAGCTACTTCAAATTGTGATGGCTAGATGACTGGGTCAGAGCATCTCCAAAACTGCAGCTCTTGTGGGGTGTTCCTGGTCTGCAGCGGTCAGTATCTATCAAACGTGGTCCTAGGAAGGAACAGTGGTGAACCAGCGACAGGGTCATGGGTGGCCAAGGCTCACTGATGCACATGGGAAGCAAAGGATGGCCCATGTGGTACGATCTAACAGACCAGCTACTGTTGCTCAAATTGCTGAAGACGTTAATGCTGGTTGTGATAGAAAGGTGTCAGAATACACAGTGTATCGCAGTTGGTTGCGTCTGGGGCTGCATAGCTGCAGACCAGTCAGGGTGCCCATGCTGAACCCTGTGCACCACTGAAAGTGCCAACAATGGGCACATGAGCATCAGAACTGGACCACGGGGCAGTGAAAGAAGGTGACCTGGTCTGATGAATCATGTTTTTACATCACGTGGATAGCTGGGTGCGTATGTGTCGCTTACCTGGAGAACACATGGTACCAGGATGCACTATGGGAAGAAGGCAAGCCAGTGGAGGCAGTGTGATGCTTTAGTCAATGTTCTGCTGGGAAACCTTGGGTCCTGCCATCCACGTGGATGCTATTTTGACACACACCACCTACCTAAGCATTGCTACAGACCATGTACACCCTTTGGAAACTGTATTCCCTCATGGTTTGTGTTGAGGATTCTAAAAAGGACGTTATCCAAAATAACTCCGACTCACTAATCACGTCTTTCACCGAGTGTGGCCAAATTATGTCCATTAGTTGTGAATACTAGTGTGTATGTCAGGGTTTTTCTGGTTCAGAATTGGCCTTTTAGGGGGCGTTTATGAATGACAGTAAACATATCATCATTGAACATGATTTTTATTCTATACATTTTCCTGTTCTGACAATTTGATTAATTACAATGTTTCTGCTTGAGTAAATGAAACATCATATTAAAATTTGGTTATATCAAAAATTCTTCCATGCAGGAAAAATGCTGTGTGTTGCTTATATCACAATATCCCACAGGTTTGCTGATTTTATTGAAGGATCGCCTCACCTGATGCCAAACGAGGCGTCTGTCCACGCACAGGAATACGGTTTTGGAGGGTCTTTCTTTGAGGATGAATTTTTTGACACGGATGACGAGGAAGAAGATTTCGTACCAAAGATGCCGAAACCAGAGTGAGACCCCACAGTGTTGGAGACAAAAAATGATGGTTAATGCCTTTCAGAAAGGTGGTGGGAAAAGAGCTCTCTGTGGCTGTCCACGCCGAATGATCACAGTCGGGGCTGGATTGAGAATCTCCATGGACTGAATTCCAGGGTCATGAGAGCCATTTTGCATGTTTCCAATGAAAAACAAACAAAAAACTGACAATCACAGGCACAACAATGAGGTCAGATTTGTTTTTTAAAAAAAAAAAAAAAAAAAAAAAGATAAAAGAAAAAGTGCCATGAAACCAGATCTCCTCTTTTTCTAAGGAAACAGAGGCTTCTTCTACAAAAGAAGTCACAAATACTCTGATCAAGACAAGTTGGTCACTTTGTGTTTTCGTTACTTGTAGCTTAGAAAAGGTTTGAGTTTTGTAAACATGTTGTCTTGCTCACTGCATAGAGAACGTCCAGATTGTGTGTTTGTGTGTCACTGTGTTATATTCTCACCTGTGAACAGCAGCCTCACACAGTGGTATTATTCTAACTTTCTGTTTGGGGAGGAAAAAACAGTTGGGTCACATTTCTTTTCCTCTTGTTATATCAAGTTTAGTAGACATGTCACTGGAAGTGTCCTAAAATATTTTTGAATAAAAAAAAAATCTATTTTTTAACTTTAACAGGCTTTTGATATCATTGTTTAAGGCTATTAATGAACGTCAGCATTATTTTTGGTTAATTTAATGCACATGAAGCCAAAAGACTGAGATTTTATTTTTTGTGATGGTTGGCTGAAGTGTTTACTAAAATATGACGACTTCTTCAAATGTTGTACCGAAGTATAATTTGCGTATTTCCATTGTCTACTACTTGATACTTTTTCTCCACAACATTAACTGGCAAATATTATAATTTTACTCAACCAAATTTATGTTGGCTACTGTGCAGATGAAGGTTATGCATGCCAAATTAATGAGAAAAGTATCAAATATAATGTACTGTTACAGACGCAGCCATTAAGCCCGAGGTTATTACTTACATTTTCCACTTCCAAAAATCTCCAGTCAGTAACAGCTCTACAGTTGCCTAAATGAACAACCCAGGGCTGTTACATTTTTCTCAACTTTATCACCAATCCACAGTAAGATTTGAAAAACTCAAAAATGTCCATGTATTTGAGCGAGCTCGAAAAATTCTCTACCAAATTTGATGCAACTGAATAAATGCTGCATCCATTTTTGCCCTCTAAGTAAGAGATGGGCTTCTCAGTGAATGTGCCATGCTCTGCAAGTTTTGGGATTAAACTGTTGTGACAGTCACTTAAATGTCAGAAAATGGTGAGAAATGCCCATCGCAAGTTCCCCCAGTCAAAGGTAAATTCTTCAAAGTGTCAGAAGTGTCAGAAGTATTTAATGTACAATGACACATAGTAAATCAGATAATCCTTTCTTTGGAGAAGATAAGAACAAATTCAGGGGATTTTTCTTTGGATAAATGATTCACTCAGTTATCAAAATTGCTTTAATGTCTTTTATCAATTAGTCTCTTCCTCAGTTATCAAACTGAACCAAGCGAAACAGCATAGTATTTTAAAAAACCTCAAATACCTCAAGTGAATTTTCTTGGTTTCGCTGCCTTTGTGGACTCTGTTACAACTTTGAACCTGTTAAAACACGACTTTAACTTCCAAGAATTAGTAGCTCATGCTACAAAGTAGAAAGAAGATCTGACCTTTTGTCATATCTGCACATAACTCTTGATGTCCTCTCTGGTGTATCATTTCATGTAAATCGATATGAAGTTAAACCAAAAGTGATGACTGGTACACACTTACACAGAATAGATCAAAATGAGTCACTCTTTTAAATATACAGCTCATACCTAGTACCTTTCCTCAAACTGACTGGTCACTACTGAAGTGAAAGTGGAAGCAGAACTGGGAAAAAGTGCGCTGGATGATGTAATTTGCTGTAAAGGCTGATAACGTTATCTTTAATCAGGCAGTTTACAGGGTATGTTGGAGAAAAAAAACCTTGTATTCATCCTTTCTCTCCCACTTGCTAGTTCCAGTGAGCTGTATCTGATGGCTTGGGGACATGGTGACATTTAAACCCACCTGTCCTGCATCCCACCACTGGCTTCTTTACATTACGCGTCTGTCCAGGCAGCATTTGAAGGCAGGAAACAACGCAGTAAAACAGATCATTATGCTTCTGAATCAGCTGATGCAGCTACCATTATTTGCATGTGTTTCCCGGGATCTGCTTAGCGGTGTAATTACATTCACATGCAGCTGTACTTCCTTGGAGCTACTTCCCCTATCACCCATCACAAAACAGGGAAACCTCACTGCAATGCAAACACACTACAATACATGCAGAAGGGGGTAATCCCTTGGATATATGAGCATATTGCAAACACTGTAACAGCCCCCTCATGTAAAGTGTCTGGATTTCCCCACAACTTGCAACCTGCCATCAACTGATTCCTTGAAACCTCGGTTCTAAAGGATTTTGCAGTTACGCAACTGTACTGTATACAAAAGACATACAACTATGCGTGCACAAGCTTTTAAATCAAACAGTACATTACAGGGTTACGTGTATCATGGCAAAATGTTTATTGTAGGTGTGTAAATGCATGTTGCATCTAAATCCTTCACAGTAAATCAAGAAAGAAGCATCAAAGAAATTGTAAGTGTCCTTCAGGACTTGAACCACACTGCCAGATTTATGGCAACAGCCAGACACTTTACAGACTTGCAGCCAGTGCAGTTTGTAACAGAAACATCTGAGACATAAAAGATGAATAAACATCACATTTCAAAGCAGTGCAGTTCAGACTTTGCTCTCGTCTTTGCAGAAAGAGCAAACTGTCCGGCTTTTACATCAGGAATGTCAGTAGAGAATGAATTTACTCTGATAAAACAGCAGCCGTGCATTTACTTTTTCAGGCTGCAAGAAGGAGCACGAAAGCAACTTTCACTCAATCCTCCTGCAGCTTGTAGACAAATTAAAATGGTTTTCTTTTCCTCAACCTTTAAACAGCAGAAACAGAGAACTACAAGTCCAGTGTTGGTGTTTACAATCCAGTGCTCAGTCAGTTCTGTCAGTATTTGTTAATCCCAAATATCCGAACTCCATGAAACTGAGGCAGCTTTGGGAGGAGGACGCTGAGGAGGGAGCTTGTGTTGACGAGGAAATGTGTGGGATCATATTTTGTGTAGAAACTAGCAAGAATATACCTGCAAAGGGAGAATTTATCAGTTTAGGAGCTTTCACAAAAATATACTTGAGACACACTGAATACATAGGAAGTGAAAATAACAGTATGCAGAGAATTAATTAAGGTTTTATCATATGCTGCAAGTTGTAGCATGCCAAGCTACATGTCCTACAAACTACAATATTAATGCTAACTAGCTTACTTCAAAGTCCAAAGAGGAGTTCATACTACATTACAGCCTAAAGGGTAATGAAAAAATCTTAAAACTTTCCTTATAATAATTGCTATAAACTTTGTGTTTATAGCAATTATCATTTTTGCACTACTGTATTTATATAATCCTTTCTAGCTGTAAATTTCTGTATATATTGTGTCATGCAATGAAATGAAAAGGCTTGTGGTCGATTCACTTAAAACTGCTACCAGATGGTCTAAAAAATAAAAAGCTAGAAGATTCCCAACAGTCTGAACATCAAAACCAAACCTATTGTGGCAAACTCCTATTTAACCATCATCATCAAAGTGAAAGTGCAAACTGCCCAGGACTGCAAACACTTAAATACTTACAGTACAATTGGTGAGATGGTGAGGAATTTGCGTGAAGATGTGAACTGGACACCGTAGTCCATCTGTTCCCAGTGTGTCAGCAGACGAGCTTTGCCTTGGTCTGGTGTTTCAAAGGGAGTGCCCTTCACTGTGTGTAGAAACAAGTACATCACCTGCAGAGGAAACACCACACAGCAGAGACGCTCAACCACTATTAGCCACAAAGACAGCAAGGGTCCAAACCAGACGTAGTCCAACACACAAGTTCAGGTGTAACACTGAAATGTTAAAACAATGTTCTGCTGCAACCAAAAGCAAGAGTGATGTTTCACCAAAGTTTCTGATTTAGCATCTGCAATGCTGTAGCGGTTAAGCTCATTTTTATTCTTTTTTTTTTTACTAAACTAATACAGGTGTGGTAAGAAAGCAGAGCTGCATGCTGATCTGCACATGAAATGTAAATTAAAGAAGAACTTTAACTTAGGTTTCTTATTCACTAGTTTAAGAATAAAATTACAATACAGATAAATTGAGATTTTTCTTTAAATGTTCGATAAAATTAAACAGAAAAAGGCAAGTTGGATTAAATCTGCATTCACTGTGCATGCAACGTTAATATCTATCAGCACTTGTCATGATAAACGAACATCCAAGAGCCATTACTATACATTTTTTTTAAAAATCAAAAGAAGGAATGATTGATGGATTTAAAGTGGATTACAGCTAACATCAGCAATTCCAGTCTAAATTCAGTCAATTTGTCCTCACAGTTTGCTAGCTGTCATTCTGTGTGCACTGAAAAACAATTCAGCATTGGCACATAGCTCAATAATGCGATAAATACTTTAAAACTGATGCACAATTCAATTCTGTTGAAAGTAAAAACGGATTCATACAACAACCTGACGACTGACTGCTCCACTGTGAGAATCTTGAAAATACACTGCCCTCCCCTTGGTGGTTTAATGCCTATTCAAGTGCAGTTGATCTTGTTTTTCTTATCTTTGTAACTGACCAGGTTGTGGATGACATTGGTGAGGGTCCATACGAGCGGCACCGTGAAGAAAGGAATGCTGAGCAGGACGATGTGCAACACGACGGTCAGCAGCAGGTAGGTGAGCCATATCCCTCTGCTGTTCATCACCCGGGTGTTGGGGTTCACCTCGCTGTGAGCTACGCCCACATTCATCCTGAAAGAGGAGGGAGACAAAATCTGTAGGTTTAAGAACCTTTAATTTGAACACGGCTTTGGATTTCCAGCTTTTAACAAGATGTTAGCATCCAGGCTAAATCTTAAATCTGAGAAGCGAAAACCTGTTAATGTTGGAGCTGGTGAAACTTACACATATAGTGAAATCTGTTATAGTAGTCATGCTGTTCTTCTGCTGAAATTAGGCTACTACAAATCTGCATTTCCTTGATTACAGTATTTACAGTAACTACAACATTCAAATTATACTTTTGTTTCACCTTCTATGCACTTTATGAACATCATGATCCTTTCTGTGCATCAAAGAAAATCATAAATGTTCCTTCTAAGTCAGTGGTTTTATAAATTCCTAACAAAAGAAAATCATCACATTACATTAATCTGATTATTTTCTTTTTATATTTTCTTCAAATATTTAGAAAACCTTCAAAAATCCAGACCACCACATTACATCCTGTCTCAATGCAAGAGTCAAAAACCTGAGCATGTTCAACAGATAAAAGCAACAAATCCTCAAGTTGATCAATCAATTGTTCTCATGATGATGCCTGGTTCTATAAAATATCAGAAAATAGTAAACATGGCAATCATAGTTTCAGTAAATGTTACTAAATATCACAGTATTTTCAGCCCAAAATGCAGACAGATTTGATTTACTATCACATTAGACAGAGAAAAGCAGCAAATCATCACATGGAGAAACTGGAAGAAGGGAAACCTTTATTTACTTATTTAGTTCATGTGCTAGAACTAAAGAATTGTCAGTTACTTTGACAATAATTACTTACATTAAAGATTTTCAAATCACTGACGTGCTTTATGTGAGCTTAGCTGTTTTATCTGGATTTTACTTATCTAAATGAGTGGTGTAACTTCTTTTGTTGTGCAATTGCACTTCTATTTGTGTATGTATGGTCTCAATACTCTCATGTTCCCAGACTTTGTATGTGTTACATGAGACTCTAATTTGGATTTTTAAAATAGAAAGCATGTTGTGCTCAAGTGCTATAAGAATACATTATTATTGTTAGTACTAAAGACACCTCCTGTAAAATATCCAGTTTTTCACATGTCCATATGGTGTTTTTAATAAGCTAGAAGACATCGTGAGTGAAACAAGCAGCCAACACCACAGTTTAGCATTACTACCTTAAAGTGCTTAAACTTTCAAAAACACAGATTCAGACTTCTGTGGTTTCATATGTAACAAACCTAGAGAACCAATCCTGTCAGCTTGCAGGGTGGGGCTTTCTGTATCACTGATTATTCTTCAGACTACATTTCTTGTGACTAGCGAGGGCCTAAACTAGTTTTAACTACTGATAAAAACATTAATAAATTATTTTCATCTTTGTTTAAAACTGAAATCAAGGCCCTACTTATTGTGTACAATTCTCTGAATGGTGTGAGCAAAAACTACATTGGAAATATGTTTTCTGAGTACAAGCCTGGATGGTCTCAGATCTGAAGGGACTGGTCAGTTAGTGGATCCCCAGAGTTCAGAGAAGACACTGTAAAATAGTGTTTAGTCATTATGCTGGTCACTGCTAGGACCAACTTCCCTTAAAACTGAGATTTGCCCCAACTGTAGCCATTTTTAGAAGTGAGCAAAGACCACTATTTCCCCCCCAGTGCTTGTAAGTAATCAGTTCTTCTGTATCTTTTGTGATTTGCTGCCGTTTTAGTCAATCAGTCATAATTATTCCATGAAATCAATGTGTGCTTTATTCAACTTGTCTGTATTGTTATTGATTTAATTTTATCAGTTGAATTTATTCCTGTTGTATTTTATCTTTCACATGTTTACATTTTTCATTTTTCTTTTAAATGTTTGCCTGCAAAGCTCTTGGACTAACCTCTGTGTATGATAAGGTGCTATAAAAATGAACTTGCTTGCTAATTGATTAGGATTATTCCTAAATATTTATGTGGGCTACAGCTGATAAATATGTCAATCAGCACAAAACCAATCAACAACCATGTCTACATTAATAAAATAATGTAAAAGGCAACAATACTATTTGCAAAAGAAAATATTTGTAGCTGTCATTATACCCTTAATGCTGGTATGAAAGCTGACACTGAACACCAAACAGTAATGTCATTTGCAATACTCCTTTTCTCAATAGTTTGTGCAATATCAGTTTCAGTATCACGTGCAATAATTCATTTAATAAACAATATCTCAATAAATGTAATGTGCAGTATGTCATTTTAAACATGCAATATTCCAATTTGCAATATTTAAATAGCATGTGTACAATTATTTTTACTACTACAGCGTCACTGCCAGTATTACTTCTCACTTCCCTATTCTAGTTTAATTTTGGCTTACTCATTGTTACTGACAGTAATGTATCACACTTTTCTATTAAGCACTGCATTTATTCTCACGTTATTGTAATTTAGTTTAGTTAGCAATACCTATAATATTAATAAAGCACTATAAAGACATGTCCTTGCACTGTGGGAACTTGTAATAGACCTATTGATAATAAATGCTGTAAACAATTAATCAAATGACTAAAACTGCATTTTAAATCTAATCGGAGGATATGACTCCGCCCGCCTGAATTGTGCTGGCCGATGAAACACGCGCACCCTCTCACAGGACTCTCCAACATCACTCAGCTAACACTTCTGAACTTTTAGCCACTAGCAAAACATAAAACAGCGGTGAAGAAGCAAAACCATCAAATATTCTCGGAGAACATCACAGTGAATGTTCACATGGGGCTCAGGCTTTAAACTTTAGCCTGATAATAAACGATAAGTCGCATAACATTCGCCTGCTAGCTAACTGCTGCTATCTCCAGGTTGACAAGCTAACGCTGCTTCAGTGTTGCGTTAATTAAAGCTAACAGCTGCAGACGGAACGTTAATGCCGAGAGGCTCGGCGGCTTCTGTCAAAATGAGAGGAGTTAATCTGCCCCATGCGGCAACTGGAAGCCTAAAACTTCACATTTCACTGGAGCAAACTTTACCTTCCTGTGTTGTCGTAGCTCACCAGGAAATTCCTTGTTTTTTCTTTAACCCCGCCTTCGCTAGCTAGAAGCTGGTTCCTCTGTCAAAACTCCAACCGCTCCGGGTCCTGACTGGCGGCAGGTGAGCAGGAGGTGAGTGGGGAAAACTGCTCTGGTTTCAGCAAAGACACGCTGTTAACCAAGAAATTCCCAGTGAACGTAAGCAGCAGTTTATTATCACTGTCAATTCCCGTATAACTACCTCAATGTCAGCAAAAAAAAGAAAAAAAAAACGGGGTCCATGTGCACTGAGCATTCACCGATTTTCAGTTCAGCTTTTAGCCTGTTTTAATGGCATCTGCAAGGACAAAGGTGAATAATAATTACACCTGCAATGTAAAAAAGAAGTTATTATATTATTATAGAAACAATGATCGAAAATAAGTGCATGCATTGCTCAGGTACTCCATTAAATTTACACAATACTTTAAGTCAGGCCTACTTGGCTCCTTGCAGGTTCAGATTAATAATCCTAAATATAATTAGCAAATAAATTATGATATATTTTTATAAGTTAACATGAGACTTAAACGGGGAGTTTTCACAGGCCACCTAGCAGCAGGTAATTAGTGTGAACTCCACCTGTACTAGCTGCAAAATCTAAGCAATTTGCACCGACTACATACTATGCTGAAATGGGATAGTGATTTTTGTGATAATAATACTTTTCCACTTCTTCCTGAGAAAATGATCTTCTATGCATACTATTTTGTTAAAAGTAGATGACTTCCATAATGTGGAACTGCTAAAAGATTGGAGTACTTCTATCACTGTTTAAAGATGCAGTAAAATGATATTTTAAATGTTCGTGCTTGACACTATTTAATATTGTAAAAGTGCACCACAAGAACCATGAAAAACAGCTCAAATATTTGTGGTTTGAAACCTTTGGTGGAAAGTACTTTTAAAAAAATCATGTGATGACCTGTAGTTTTTGTATTTGTATATCCCACTAACAAATATTACCTTTATAGCCACATGCTGTAAAGGTAATGTGAATTCTCGGTGCCATAGAACTCTATTGTTTTACAAACTTATTAATGAGCCACACAGTTTCCCATGTCAACAAGTTCCTTCGTTACAGTAAACATTGGCTTTCCCATTTGTTTCGAGTCCATCCCACACACCATCCTAATGATGTAGTAACTCATTAAAGGGCCAAATCTGCGTAATACTCCTGTTTCAGTTCGCAAAAAAAAACAAAACAAAACTTGTTTTCAAAATTTCTAAACCTTTTCAAAAACAGCAGATTTCTGTTTGGCTGCATGCCACAGGGAAGTCAGAGAAACAACGCACTGTGCTTCTGGTAAAAAAATGTAGTTCAGCTTACCGCAGAACTACATTTGGACAGACAGCCTTTTCAATCAAAGGCTGTCACATCTGGAACGCATTACCAAACGAAATTAATAGGACAGCAGATTTAAAAACTTTTACAGCAAAAGTTAAGTATTGGCTGAAAGAAAAACAAGAATGTACCCACCAATGACATCTAAAAGGTCCAACTGACTGTGGATTGTGTTATTGTGTGTGTGTGTGTGTGTGTGTGTGTGTGTGTGTGTGTGTGTGTGTGTGTGTGTGTGTGTGTGTGTGTGTGTGGGTGGGTGGGGGTTATAGGTTTTTAATGTTGTCTGTGCTTTTTTTATTTGTGTTGTTGATCCTTTGACTACTTTTACTTAAAAGCCCAACCAGGGACGGGAGTTGCAAATTAGCTCAATGCTACACACTCTATATGTAATGCATCAGTTCTATGATAATTGCATGGTCCCTGATCAAATAAATGAATAAAATAAAAAATAAGTAGAATATTAGCAGACATGTGCTTTAAAGAACAACTTACAGTTTGAATTTTTCACTAAATAGATATTCATGATTTCTATTGCAAATTATTGTTTGCAAAGCTACTGCACGATTTTAGGTGACATAATGGCAAAAATTAATATAAAAAGATGTTTAGAGTGATGCTCTGTAGACCTTGTTTTTTATTTGGGCTCATATTATGCAACGTAACGGAGTCGTCTTTCTCACAGCCAATTGTCTGACCAACTGTGAGTAGGAAAGCTGGTCATTTTTTGCTAATTACTTTGCATTTCACAATGTTTCATCATGGTGAATTATTGTGTTTGTGCAGCTTGTTCAAACTCCAGCCTGTCTGGACATTGAGTCTCCACTTTTCTTAACAGAACTGTCTTTTGAGTGACTTTGTGATTCATGTATCTTATTGTTAAACTTGACCTGTTTTGGCCAAAGTTTTGTTTTTTGAGGCGGGAATAAAACTGCATTACAGAAATAACTCTAAATGTTAATGTAGTGCACAAATAGGCATATTTTTCTGGAAATCTAGTTTCCTTCTACATTTTCCTACAAATTAATTCACTGGGGGGTCCATCGTGGAAGTTGCCCATTTGCAGGTGTGAGTTACTTGTTCTTTACTTGAATGTTTCCTTTCTGAACTCTGCTTAAGTAAAGGCTACGACAAGCAATATTTGAGATCTCTTTAGTTGATTAAAATTTCCATATAATTCGAATTTTTTTCAAATGGAGGTTACAACTGGTGACCTCTGCACAGGCATGTTAATGCTGGTGTCTGGATTCAGGTCGTCATGGAGATTTATCTCACCTTCTCCACTGTTAAAGTCATGGCAGATAGGCAGTCTTATTCTCTCCTCTGGCTAACTCAGTGGTCCTGCTTAATTCATCCTTGGAGGATCTGAGTTTGTTCAGTCAGGAGCTCCTCTTTCAGCAGCTGCTTAGTTGAGCTCAGACTATAGGTGGCCTACCATCTTCTTTCTCATTTGTAACATGCTGTTCTTGGCCTCAAACTCATGGATTTGTTCCCTGATAACCTGTCGCTGGTCACCTTGCTCCTCTTTCAGCTAATCTAGGCGGCACTGCAAGTGGTTAGTTGGAGATTCTTTCTGTGCGATGTGTGCCAACTTGCTCTCCAAATAGTCAAGGTATTTTCTCTCCTTGATCATGTGTCATTGCATTTTCTTTATTTGAGGTTTGGGCATGGTCATTATGTCTGTAAGGTGCTGGTGGTTTCTGGTTGGTCAAGTGTTTGACAGGTAAATTCCAAGTGGAGCGAGAGACGTGAACCCATCTCAAACTAGCTGGACCTTCTGTTTGAGCAGCCAGAGCCCAGAGACAAATGCTGTTTTATTGTTTTATGGTCATTAGGCTTAAATACATTTGTGGGTTAAATATTTTAACTCTTCAGCTCTGAGCCTAGACTTGATAATTATTTAGTCTTAACAATGCATGATGAGAGGTGAATTGCCTGTCATTTTCATGTACCTCTATTTTTTGTCCTGAAATGTGTGCATTAAAAGCACACTTTTTTTGGCATTAAAAGCACTGCACAGTTTTCGGACGCCCTTAAAATTTTACGTGGCATTAGACAAACACAAATACAAATGATATTTTTTTTGTTTATTGTTTACAAAAAACACTGCCAAAACTAAATTCTTGACAGTTTCAGTGTGTCAGTTCTCAACATTGTTGGTATCAAAGTCAACAAATAACAGAGAATGTGTTCAAAACTGAACAAACAATAAATAAACCATCACATCATTAAATTAATATTTAGTAGTCCTGCCATTAGCAGCAGTAGAGCTCTAATGCTGCCTGGCATGTTCCCCATGAACCGTTCACACTGTTGAAAGGTAATCTTTGTCCCATTCTTCTTGAATTCCTGCTTTTAATTCTTCTAAATTCTCTGGTTTTCGCTTTGAAACAGACCTTTTGATAATCCACCACGGATTTTCAATGGGGCTCAGTCTTTTGCTGGACCCTTCCTGGCTGAATCTGTATCTTCAGATGTGCTTCCTACTTTGGGTTCCTTGTTTTAGCCATTTTTGTCTGAAGAACTTTCAAATATGCTGGCTTTATATAGACACGAAGCACGGCAGCAAAAATTGTGTCTTTTAATAAAAAGCATGACCTTCATTAGTGGACCACTGGTACCAAAATGACCTAATACTCAAAATTTCTTATGTATTTTTATGGAAACATTCAATATTTAGTTTTTAATGTTTTTTTAAGGATTTGTTTTGTATTTTGGCTGTGATTGCACTAAAAGAAATTGCACTTGAAGACCTAAGAGTGATTATTAATGCAATATTTCACAAATATATGGGGTATCTGAAAACTTTTTTCCATCACTGTATCTTCCTCAAACAATGTCTTTGCTTTGTTTGTTTCTTCTTTACCTCTGTATGAGGTGTGATGAACATCTCCTCGCCCACACATACTCCTTACTTTGCAGATTCAGATTTGTTATATAAAGTGTAATCAGTTTAAAAAATATGGTGGATACAGCACCTGTAACCTGTAACTGTATCAAGAATTTAAAATGAGCTTCATCTAACAGCTACAGCATTAAAGAAGTGTTTATAAATTAACACGTGTAAAAATTAGCCAATATTATAACACACAATACCATAATAATAGCAATATAACACTCTGAAATAATTTTATTCACAATTCACCTTATGGGAAACTCATACCAAACTGAAACTATAGAGGTTTGTCCTGTGAAAAATGTTTTTAAAAATTCAGCTGGGAGTCTGAAACGCAAGCATGGAAATTAAATTTTGAATGTCATGCGTTTTAGGCTATAGTAGGTCAAGCACAGCCTGGTGCAGCATCTTTGAGAAGGTGAATTAATACACAGGGAACAAAAAGATACATGCAGATTATTACTGGCACCCTGATAAAATTGCTTCCCTGTAGCATGAGTGTTGTGGCCAGAAATTAAATAGGGAAGTAAAGTAATGCGCACTAATCATGGCCAGTGGATTACATGCACAGCACATTCTGAGGAACTTGGGCTTGATCAATCAAATGTTTATGATTATTTTAAAAAATGATTTGATTTATAAAAATATAAGTATAAAAAGTCAATTTATTTTTTTTATTTTTTATTCTTATATAGGCAATGAGCTGCTATTTCCAAGTTGAAGAATGAACGACCATTAAGTCACCTTGAATGATACGTTGACTGAGATTCAGGGAAAGTCTGAAAATCTACTCTAACTGAGCAAAGTCTGCTGATGAGGAAGTGTAACGCTGTAAAAAGCTCTTGAACAAAAGTGCAAATGCTTCTTGAGTTACGACTGTTTTGATATCTGTAGTTTTCACTGTCTCGAATGAACTGTCAAAGTCAACATTTCCATCCATCCATCCATCCATCCATCCATCCATCCATCCATCCATCCGTCAAGCTAGGCAGATTATTCCAGACATCTCTCTCCCTAACAACACTTCCTCCTGGAGGATCTTCTGGGTCTACTCTGGGGTCTCCTCTTTAAACTAGACATGCCTGGAATCTCCAAAGGAAAATTCCCAGGAAGCATCCTCATCAGACACCCGAACCACCTCAGCTGGATCCCCTCCACCCAGTGGAGGAGCAAGTCTGCTTTGAGGTCCATCATGTCGGAGCTCCTCACCCAGTCTCTAAGGACACCCTATGGAGGAAGCTTATTTTGCTTGTACCTGGAACCTCATGCTTTCAGTCACTACCCAGAATTTATGACCACAGGTGAGGGTTGGAACGTAGATCAACTGGTAAATCGAGAGCTTTGCCTTTTTGCTTATCTTACTCTTCACCAAGACGGTCGAGTACAACAGCTGCATTCCTGCAGACATTCCACCAATCCATCTGTTCATCTCAATCTGCATTTTCCCTTCAATTGTGAACAAGATCCTAAATTACTTAAACTTTTTCACTTGGGGCAACAGCTCACCCCCAACTCAGAGGAAGCAATCCACCAGAGAACCATGGCCCCGAATTTGGATCTTTCATCCTAGATCCCAGATTAATTTTAACATATTTCTTACAGCACTATAAATGATTTCATAAAATGTCACAAGTGGCTTACTGTAATTTCCTTATTGCATCATCATTCCACATTTATACTGTGTACTATGTTGCTTTTCATGTTCACACCATAAGAAAGCCTTCTTATACAGCTTACCCACAGCTCTGACACTAAATTAAACAAAGATCTGAATCAAGTTTCAGACCTCACTTCAGTTTGTTTCCTATGTTTTATTTCATCATTTTTATCTGTGCTTTTATTATATTTTGCATGTGCATCGGATTTGATCCTATTCTTATCTTAACCAGTGGTGAAAGAAGTAATGCAGAAATCACTATTAATGTCGTTTAAATGCCACAAAATGTCAGATGTGAAGTGGATCAAAATGCATTCAACAATCTTATTTGCAAATATGTTATAATCTAGTATAAATACTGTAATGCAGGCTGAACCAGAACCTAATATTTTAATTAACTTTCTGTCAGAGGTGGAAGAAGTATTCAGAGCCTTATTATAGTTAAACGTACTAATACTGCACTGTAGTAGGAAAAAGTAGTAGCGCAAGTCCTACATTTAAAATGTTACTGAAGTAATGACATAATTCAATTAAAATATACTCACAATTTCGGGAACATTTTGGCCTCCAAAATATGAGTCTATTTAGTCCAATAATGTATAATAATTATATATAATATTTTTTTTTTCCTCCTTCGTTGCAGGATACCACGTTTTGTACGGGGTTCAGACAGGGGCTGAAAAACTTCAATGACCTTTATACAGATAATAAATTTGCTTCCTTTGAACAGTTGTCGGTCAAACACCTTCAATTTTTTTCGATACTTACAGGTGAGACACTTTGTTTCAGGTTCCATCCCGGGGTTCCCAGACAAACCTCCCAGTAATGTAATTGATGATCTGATGTCTTTTAACCCAACAAAAAAGAAAGCTATTTCTTCAATGCTGCGCTTGATTTCTCAAGTGGATGTCTTCTCTATGTCTACTATTAATGGGACATGGGAGCAGCATCTCCAGATGAGTATTAGTGAAGTAGAATGGACTGATATTCTTAGAAAAATTCATTCATCTTCAATGTGTGCAAGATACTCTCTTATTCAATTCAAAGTGGTTCATCGAACACATCTCCATAAGTCTAAACTGGCTAGGATTTATCCCCACATTGACCCGACGTGATAGATGCAAATCAGCAGTCGCCACTTTAATACACATTTTGGTCCTGTCCTAAAATACAACAATATTGGGAAGGTATACGTCAAGCACTTTCTTGTACATTAGGAGTCCGTTTAAACCTGATCCGCTTTTGTTTCTTTTTGGGATTGCTGGTGTGGAGTTAGGACTTCCTGCCGGGGGTCGAGCGCGGCGTCTAATTCTCCTCAGATGGAAGGATGTTGCCCCACCCACAGTATCACACTGGATTAAAGATGTATTGTTTCATCTCAAGTTGGAAAAAGTACGATTTGTGATGAGGGGCTCTGAGAAAAAGTTTTACCAGATGTGGAGGCCATTTTTGACTTTTTTCAGCCAACCATCAACAACGGTACAAGAATGACTAGGCTCAGTAGTGTGGTTGATTTGTTTGCTGATGGTCTGAATGTTTTGTGTTTTAAAGTGTTTTTTTTCTGTAAGTGGCAGTAGGGATTGATCAGTTTGTTTTATGTGGGTGGGTTTTTTTTATTTGTTTTTTATTTTTATCTTTTATATATTGTTAAAATTTCAATAAAGATATCAAACACTAAAATGTTACAGAAGTAAAAGTATGTACATATTTTCACAAAAAATGAAATTACCTCTGTGGCTCCCCAGTGGTGGAACGAGTTACCAAACTCTGTTCAATCTGAGAGTCCTTCTCGGTCTTTAAGAAAAGACTGAAAACCCAGCTCTTCACGGAACACCTTTGTACCTGACAGAAAGCAAAAAAAAAAAAGAAAGAAAAACAGCCTATTATGTCTGCACTGCCTGCAGGCACCACGGTCCTATTATCACACTTGAGCTTGTTTTATGGCACTCTACTCTCAGATGTATGTCGCTTTGGATAAAATTATTGTCTGCTAAATGAAATTGTAGAACTGCAGAAATGTACTGAAACTTAAAAGTACACAGTGTGTATGTCCTCATGTAACCTATTCTACATATTACTATACACACTGTATGTTTTAGATTATTAATACTCATGCATGAAAGTAGAAACAGGATTTTACTGTTGGTTAGTTAACTATTTTCTAATTATTATTTTCATGAAGGATTAAACTGTTGATTATTTCTCTCCGATAATCTACTGATGTTTTGCTTTGTAGAAAGTCTGATAACAGTTAATAATACCATTAGGGGTCAAAGTGGGGTGAATACTTTTTACAGACGCTGTACTTCCCACACTGTTCTCACCTTTCTTGTGAACTGCTTTGTCTGGTCTGATCATAAATCTGATTGTAGGAGTTAAGTAAACAATTTCTTTCTCAGGAGAGGGAAGGCAGAGTCTCCAGCAGCAGAACTGCAAACTCTGGAGTTTCTGTCTTCAGAGACTTGACTGCTGCGGGCAGGACAAGACAACAATCTGGATTTTAAGTCACTCAGACAGGAAACTTCCTTGTTGTGTAATCTGGTACCTTGACACTGTTCACTGCTTCTTCCTCTTCCCCTTTAAACGTGACACCTTCCGTTTTTGCAGTGAATTACTGCTGGTGTAGCACTGCGTCATTGTAGTATGATGAAACTCAAGTGAGTGAATCAGCTGTAACAGACACACTGACTGGCAGGAAGCAAGCAGGAAGTTGGAGGTTGCAGAAGAGCAGCAGGAATATTTTAGGAAAGCACAGCTTCCTTCTTAAGTTCACAAAGAAAAAAAAAGAGGACGTCCTCTGTACAGGTAACTTCAAAACTTTCCTTAATGGCTTTCCTATGGAAAAACAACCTCCCTAAAAAAATACTATGACATTATTTATGAACCACAACACACATGATGATTTGAGGAAGCTTATTTATTACCACCAATTAATTTGTTCAGCATGAAAAAAGAGATAAATACAAAAACTGATTTCTTTAAATATCAACAAATAAATACAATAAATATTGTTTAAATAAATATATTTGATAATGATTCCTTTGGAAATGCACTATTACAAAATATTCCATGGCACTATAAAGCGTGTCAGCATTACTGTAGAGACATTATCAGCTACATACTTTGATCAATGTGATCAAACCAAGGATGCTCGTACAATCAGTGAAGCTCTACATGCATTTCTGAGCTGAGCCTTCAGTGTGATGAGTCGGATCCCCAACAGCAAAGACACGAGCAGTGAAGATGGAGAAGGAGAAGAGTCTGTCCATGGTGTACTGGCACAGAGGAGCCTCCATCCAGTACTCAACAGGCACCATTTTTACAGGCTCCTGCAGAAGCAGAACAAATCTTTAAATGCTTTGTGCACTGGGATTGAAATCTCAGTAAATTGCTGGACAATTGCAACATTTCTCTCAGTCAGCTAAACTTACCTTCTCGTCCTTCTGGTCTCCAACTGATTTCATACATTTACTCATGTCGTCGTGCAGCTTGTCGAGCGCTGGCTTCACTTCTTCTCCAAACTTGCAGCATTGGAATCCAGAAACCTGCTCCACTAAAGCGATGTAGCTCCTTAGGAGGCTGAAAATCTTCCCAGTGCATGGCTGAGGAAAAATCACATCATGATAAAGTTGTATTTTTTTATGTTACATTAACTTCTGCCACTGATATGATAGACATATAACGACATGACTGACAGGCCATTTGCTTCTTAAGCAGTCGCATATTTCAACATAACATAATACAACACTTGCTCTTCAAAACTTTGTAAGTGCAATTTTACACATCATGTCTTACTTATTATCATGGCTATAATTATCCATCCTGCCATATTTGTACATATAAAAGCTACAGTCTTTATTATATTGTTTTATCTTTGGTGTTCATCATGTGCTTTATTTTTATCTACACTGTAAAAAAAATGTTTTTCTGGTAAAGTTCTGGCAGCTGTGATTGCCAGAATGCTACCGTAAAATTACAGTAAAACATTTTCCACATTTATGGTAAAGAACAGATATCAGTAGAATTGATATTGTTGATTTTAGGCTTTAAAAAACGTGCTTCATTCTATATTTTACTGGGAAAAAAGTTTTCACCTTTAAAAAATTTTAAATTTACATGAAAATACTATATAATATAAAGTTTGTGTAACTTATAAATATTACAGCATTTTTCCATTATCGGCACAACAGTTAGTGTATTTAACATTAAATATATGTATTTTTAGTAAAAACTGCGGTTAAAGTTGTCATAAAAATTGAAGCACATGTCTGTTATTAACAAAAAAGTACATCAATTTGACCGGTGACAGACTGTATTCTTTATATGTGAAAATGCAGAAATTGCCATGTTACTTGTAAATATTACAGCATGTTTCCATTACAAGTACAACAATATGTACATTTAACTGGGAAAAACTGTATTCTTTTCGAGAATTAAATGCAAAAAAATTACACTATTGTTATTTTTCCATTAAAAACTGAGCAGGAGTTGGGAAATGTATTTTTTCAAGAGAAAAAAATCTAAAAAACACACTTTTCTCTTGATTAACCTATTTGCAGTGATTCAGTGCTATATAAACTGCATCAAACTGTTTTAGAGTTTACATATTTTTACCGTCATGGTTTGACAGTTCCTCAGCGTAAAAAGTACAAACATTTTTACAGTATAACTGCTGTAGGTGAACGTCCCCAGTCAGGGATCAATTAACTTGATCTTTTATTGTGACATTTCTTGGTCTTACCGTGGATTTCTGCTTGAGGGTCCCAGGGTCGCACATATCACTGGCGTCCATCCAAGACAGGGAGGTGTTAAAGTTTCCTACACCTGTCGACACATTTCGTGCCTACGGATCATTGAGAAAAAGACATGCATGATGTAAAATAACAGCAATACCTGTTAATGGTAAAACAGTTAAAACAGAGTTGATTTGATAAGATTTTCTTGCATTATTTTGCATTCCTTACCTTTACTGATACAGTCCTGGCAACGTAATTGAGCGCCAGAGAGCTGCTCCGCACGTCCTCACATCCATCCTGGGGCTCGACCGGAGCGCAAAGTGCAGCCGTGAAAAGACCGAAAAGAGCGGCAAAAGTCGTGAAACTGAAATTCATGGTGGGTCTCGGTGGAGCTGCGTCCTGTGAGTCCTGCTGTCCTCTCAGTGAGTGTTGGATGATGTGGAGGATGGGTCCCTGTGCTTTATAGCGCACTGGATGGGCATGGCAGCTCAGTGACTCAGTACAGGATTTTCCTCGGCATCCCTCAGGTGAGTTCATGATCAGGCTCTTCACTTGTCAGGTTATGCACAAACAGGAAGAATCCGATGGCGTGTGTGAGAAATAGAAAGTCTTAATAACCCCTTTTTTGTCGTCTGGTGTAATTACAACATTTAAATTGGGCTGGACAAGCTTATTCCTATTTGAACATTCCTCTGCTTTTGTGTTTTTCTCCTCGTGTTAACTTGATGGAATCAGCATCTTTGGAAGTTATTCACATATCCTCTATTTTATTGGACAATTAAGTGTGACACCAGCAAAAGTGACAGAAGCCCACATAAAGAACATGTTCAAGTTTCATATCTGTCCGGCTGTGCCGAGGAAGTGAGAATAACCTTTCGCATGTCAGGACGATAATGGGCTGAAGACTCCGCACTGATTGGACAAACTTTCCATCTGTGTTGCGATCTGCCCCTTGCTTCTACCAGAGAAAAACCTTTTGCATTTCAACCGAATTGTGTTCTTTTTTTTTTTTCTAAGAAAGAGAATGATAAGGGAAGGCAAAAGATATTGCCATACTTCCTTTATCTTTCCCATTTATGTTCTGCATTATTTGGACAGTGACGTACGTAGATGTGAAGAAAAATGTTTAATTTAATGCAATAAACAGAACAAACAAATGATTGGTTTGCGGTCGTTAAGTTTATGATGAGCTGGAAGACTTTTCTTATTTTAAGCACAAATGAAGGTGGAAAGAGAACTGACAGCTTCCCCTTTACTTTAGATTAACACAGAACAAATGAATGAAGTTTTAAAAGTACAATTTAATAGTTTTTTTTGGGAAAAATCAGTCTTTCTTTCTTTCTTTTTTTCTTGTTTGCTTTCGATTGGTCAAAAATATTCTTATGTTTTAGTCCTGACTGTGTATTTAGTGTTTGTACAGTTAATTGGGGGGTTCAAGAGCAAAATTGTGGACCCAGTTAACTAAACTCTTAAATACCCATTAGTGCACATAACAGACTTTCAAACTGCCAGAACGTCCCTCCCGGAAAGTTCTGCAAAACCCTGGATTATGTTCAGTGTTGAGTCTGTACATGTAATGCTTTCACAATTCCCACTGCCACATTAAGATATGGTTATAACTATAAGCAACTGAACTATTTGGTTGAAGAGGGAAAGAGACAGTTTATAAGAACAATGAGAACATAATTCACATTTCATTTTGTCCAGAGCTACAGAAAGTCTTCCCTCCCCAGGTCTGTTTTTCATCAGTTTGTGTCATTTAATCTAAGGTCACTCTGTGATCGCCTTTATGATCTTTTTTAAATATTTATTGTTTAAACATTTTTTATTGGGCTGCAACTAATAATAAATTCAAATATTGATGATTGTATTATGTATTTCCTTGCCTAATTAACTAATTGCAAGGCTTTTAAAATGCCATAAATACTGAAAAATAGTGACATGTCTTGTTTAATCTGACCAACAGTTCAACACCCAAAGAATATCAGTTTAATATGATATCAAAAAAGAAAATAACAGAAAATTCTTTACTTTTGAATAGTTGAAACACGAGTAAGTTGGCTGTTTTGGTTGGAAAATAACCTAAATGAATATTGAAATAGATGGTTATTGGTTTTCTGTCAGTGGACTAATAGAATAATTGACTAATAATGTCAGCTTTCACCCAAAATGAGCGAAAGTCGTCAAATGATCTCAAATACATGGGAGACTGTGGTGCCTTCATGGCCACAGTTTACTCGGTTAGTGACAGGCTTGCTCAGGATTTTACTGGTAGGCCTATTAGTGATTTAAAGAAACTTGTACAGATTGAAAAGATAATTTTCCCGTCAAGAAGATGAGTTCATAACAAATGGAATTTTTATTACTACTGAAAGGGGCTATGAAGACAAAGTACAAGAGATAACTTCAATTCTTGTAAGGAATACTGTGCGTGAAAAATGAAATGAAGTTATCATAAACACAACGCAGCGTTTACTGGCGTATACAGACTTCAGAAAACGGCAGTAATGCAACAGTTAGGATGCAAGCTGCCGCAGAAACCCAGAGAAGAAGAAGAAGAATGGCAGTTGCTGCGCTGTTCTTGAACGCAGCACCGTTTGCTGCGGAAACGTTGAATGTGTTGTGTGTGATTGTTGTGAAAGAAGTGAGCATGGACTCCTGTGCCGGAAAGCACTTCAAGAATAGGTCAGTGAAGACGTTGTATCGAGAGCTCAAAGTTATCTTTAAACGAAATGACCCACACTCTTCAGAATAACGGCTGTTTTGGGTGCAAAGCTGACATTATGTGCGGCTCAGTTTAGCTACAAAGATCTATAGCGTTGCTAACGTTAGCAGCTAGTAACCAGTTAGTAGCTAGTAGCCGTTAGATGAAGTTATTGGACACTGATGTGAGTTATTAGCTAAGGATCCTGTATATAACTTAGAAATGTAAACTACAACGTCGTCTTTGGGTGCTTTTGCTAGCTGTTAACCCTACCGTTAGCTTCAGGGGCTACTGTTAGCCCAGCCAAAGCTAACATTTAGGTAGCAAGACTTAAGATATGACCCAAAACTAAAGTTCAGCTCATTAAACACAATATTTAAAATACATAGGCTTTGGAGGTATTATCATTCACAGAAGTTGTCGTTGTGCTGCAGGTTGATTTAGCTGTATCCATGATGAACTTTGACGGTCTCGACCCCGGAATGGGTGAATATTCACCCAGCCTTCACGGCACTCTGGACGCAGGACTGGAGCCCTCCATGGACCCGCACCTTAACCCAAACCTGCTGCAGGGTGTGGAGCTGGACCCAGAGGGGCTGGCTGTGACGGTCCCCGAGCCTGTGCACCTGATGGAGGGGATGTTTTCTGAGCTGCACAGTGTAGTTTCAGAAGTTGGCATCCCAGTCACTGCAACACATTTTGATCTCCAGGAGGAAATGCTCTGGATGGGAAACCACAGAGTGAGAGTCTTGATAATGCTGGAGTGTAGATAGTTTCTGCTGTGTACATCATTTTTTCAAGTTTACTAATCACACAAATACGTTTCAGCTAAGTCACTCTGTGGTATTCCTTTAATTATTCCATTTAGGGTCATGTAACGTCGTTCTTTGGACCTACAATGGGCCGCCATTCTTCTTTCCAAGTGCATGCAACGGATGATATTCGGCACATTCAGAGTTTGGAAACAGGCGTGTTGTTCCTCTCTAAGTGCAACCTCAAGTGCTACACACGTGGAGGTCTTGTCATGTTCGATTATCCGTAAGTCACAAAACATAGAATGGAACAAATGTCGTTGTGCTGATAGTGATTGTAAACAACCTGCCACTGTGAAATAGTTATTTTTTAGAATTTAACTTACTGATAAAAGTTTATGACTGTATGTGTGTTTCAGGATGGAGGAGGGAGCTGATATGCATAGTCTCCTTATGACTGACAACAACACGTTGCTGATGGGGGGATTACAAAACTATGTGGCTGAAGTTGACTTGAATACTGTTCAAGAAACTCAAAAAGTAAGACATTGGGATTGCATTTGCCCTATCTATGGGTGTGCCACAAGGCCATACATGAGATATCTTGCCATACTATATGAGAATAAGATTATTTTAAGTAAAAGATTTACTGTTTATTGTCTGTGTGACAGTTCACCGTTGAGGTACCCGGGGTGGCAATAATGCGTCAAACCAGTCGTTATTTCTTCTGTGGACATACTTCTGGCAAGGTAAGGGTGACTTGAACATGTCAGCTTACAAAGGATGCTTGTCTGGTTTACACAACTTTCAATTTCACCCTCTGTTAAAAACAAGGTAACCCTTCGGGACTTGCGCACCTTCACGATGGAACATGAGTTTGATGCATTCTCTGGCAGCTTGTCAGACTTCGATGTTCATGGAAACCTTCTGGCTGCGTGCGGCTTCTCCAGTCGAGGACTGAATGGGATGGCATGCGACCGTTTCCTCATGGTGTATGATCTCCGCATGATGCGAGCCGTTACTCCGCTTCAGGTGCATGTGGATCCCCTCTTCCTGCGCTTCATTCCCACCTACACATCACGCCTGGCGATCATCTCACAGACAGGTATTAACTGGGGACTTTAGGTCATTTTACTTTCATTACCTAGTTTGTTGGGAGACTTTTGGCAATAAATGTCGCACTTGATTTTTTGTGATCATGAGGTTTGGATTTTAGCTTCACTCAACAGTGGAACTGCTTTCTGAATACAGACAAGTGACAAAACAAAGGGAAAACTAACATCAAGTGTCGTATTAAGATGTTGGATCAGGTGTTTTCAGAAGTCTCTGGAACTCTACTGGTGAAACTGAACATTATTCCTCCAAAAGATGTTACTTTTTGTGATGTTTTGTTGATGGTGCTTGAGAGATCTGTTAAACTCATCGATCCAAAGTCTCTCGTAGATGTTCACTTAGATTGAGATCAGTCATAACATGTGATTCAAATAATTTTTAAATAACTATTCAATGACTATGTGTTCTATGGATGGGGGCATTATCATGCTGGAAGAGACCACTGTTTCATCATAGGTTAAATGTGATCACTCAGGACAACTTGGTATTGATTTGCAATGATGATCCCGTCTAAGAAGTAATGTGTGTTTTTTGTTTTCTTCAGCTGAACTCAGTTATGTGTTATTTCATCTCAAATCATTAAGTACATTTTGCTCAACCACTTATGATTTGCTTGAAACTATATTTTATTGTGAACTGTAGAGATTTAAAATTTAATCTGTGGATTTAGACTGATATGAGTACTTTCCAAGATAAATGAGAAAAAAATTCCGCACATTTTTTGCACATTGACACATCACACAAACACAGGTTATGTTTGGATGACAGTATCTCAGGAACTATTAATCAAGCTAAAATTTCACAAATATCTTCATAAATATCCATACTTTATATTATAAAAATTGATGCAAATCAGAGATGGTCAAGCAGAAATTGTTCTAAGCATTTGATGATTTCAGATGGAATGACCTTCATGTATTTCAGTGAAAATGTTTCCTAAATATTGCTATGTGTAGATTTGCTATAATTTTTCAAATCCTGTATTTTTCTTCAGGTCAGTGTCAGTTCTGTGAGCCCACTGGCCTTGCCAACATGGCAGACATCTTTCACGTCAATACAGTGGGCCAGTTGCTGATGAGTTTTGACGTGTCGTCCAGTAAACAAGCCTTGGCCTTTGGGGATTCTGGGGGATGTGTGCACCTCTGGTCTGATGCTCCGGAGGTTTCGTTCAATGACTATTCTCGGGAGACAGACTTTGCCCTGCCCTGCCTTGTGGACTCGCTACCTCAGCTGGACTGGAATCACGATCTGCTGCCCCTCTCCCTCATCCCCATGCCGCTGACGAGCACTGAAGCTCTGCTGTCAGACTGGCCCACTGCCCTGGCTACACCCAGCCCCAGGTAACACAATCGCAACTGCTGTGTGCCTTTAAAAAGTTGATCAAGGTCACTGTAGTTATTTTGAGTCAACTTCACACGCACTGTCCTGCTGCTGGATATACTAGACTTTGTGACTATTGCTATTTCAGCTGATTTATGTAATTATTTAGTCTGTGTTCAAAATGAAACTAAATATTAATCACGTGGTTTTTAAGATTTACATCTTGAACAGGAACCAGTGTGCTTGGGGCTGAATCACTCTGACAAAAAGGGAAGTTGGAAAGAATTGAGAGACTGACTAATGCATTGTTGACTTTAAAATGGTGGTGTGACTGTATGTAATGAAACCACAACAAAAACAATAGCTGGGTAAAAAAATAGAGATGTATGATCTCATCCTTCATAAACACATGTAGTGAACATCTGGAACTTGTTAATTTCTCTTTTATGCTGTCATACTTGGCAAACTGATCTGAGACAGTGATGTCAGTGTTTTAATTTAGGTCACAATGCTAATTGCACAGTTAGCAATAAAGAGGTAGAGTGATAGAGTTTTGATAGTTTTGCTTAAAAGCATCAGATGTGGGTTGCAGAACCTGTTGCTTTTCATTTGTGCAGCCATGTTAATAGATTAGGGCTGCAGTGGCATGTTTCATGGAGATTCTGCATGTCAGCTATTTTTTTCATTTGATACAAAATAGAAAATGATTTATTTTGTAGTTGATATTGTACCAGCAAATCTGCACCTTTCATTGTAGCTTTTTTGTATTTATCCATGAAAAATGTCACACGCCTATAGGATATATGATAGGAGTGACAGTTTTAACATCATTATACTTTTCCAAATCTATTGGTCAGATCATATTTCACCCCTAGATCTCATTTTACAGAGGACATGCACATTAGGTTATCATTATGTCATGTTTTACAGAGAACATGCCCAGACATGTTCAACCTTTTTGCTCCACATTTTACCCTTATTATTTTGTGATAGATTTCATGCATATTAGGAATTGTTATGTTTCTAATATATTTTGAAAGTTCTAGTACCTTAAGTTTGCACCATTATGTTTTGAGTACACCACATCTCATTTTATAAAAAGTATGTATCTTCACATCTAAGTTACAGGTTATACTTTGCGATCTTCCAGCTGTGTGTGTGTGTCCTCCACAGACACACACCATACTATCAAACGTCAGTCGTTACTAGAAAATTCATCATTATTTATTTTATAAATATGTTTTAACTGTGGTCTTCAGTCTAATAGCGTTTGCCATGATTATATCTTCTTTTACTTTTAGCACATTATACCCAAAAAATATTACGGTACACGACAAAATTATATGTGTTTGTGTTTTTTTAGCAGATGAATGTTAGTAAAAGAGAAAGTGGAGGCCACATGTGCACTGTAACAGGAATAATTGTATTACATTAGAGGGTTCAAGAACACCTCTCGTGGAAATAAAGTTTTCTTTGTTAGCTTGTCCATATGGGGTTTTTTATATGCATCAAGAACGAAATAAGTGGTCAACCTCAGGGCTGAGAATTTACACCTTGAAACTACAGTATTCTGATACTAATCTTTAACAAAAGGATTCAAACCCCTGGAGTTTCATATGTAACCAGACCTGTCAGCTTGCAGGGTTGGACTTTATATAATATTATTATTTCCAATTTCAACGTGTATGTGTCAATGACATCATTATTACAACTTGCTGGTGTGTAGTGTGTGTTTTAGCAGAGTTATCATTAGTCTCATGGCTTTTGTTTCTCTTTTTGTTTTTCCCCTAACTGTTACTGTTTATCAAAGGCTTCTATCTAAAATCTCGGTTCTTTCCAACAGACGAGCTCCTCCCGTGGACCCAGAAATCCTGCGCACCATGAAAACTGTTGGATTCATTGGTTACGCAGCAAATCCTCGTACCCGTCCTCGAAACCAGGCATGTGGAGTTGAATTTCCCTTTTTACAAAATTCCTACATTTTGAAAAGGCTGTGAAAGCATAATTCTACGTTGCATATTTTGGTTACAATTGTGTAATTTCCACTTAATTCATAATTTCATAGATTCTGTATCATGTTTATGCATAGATTACAGCTATTTAAAATCTATTTTGTGCTTTGGTTTCAGGTTCCTTATAAAATTAAAGATGTGGAGCTGGATTATGATAATTATAACCAGGTCCCTGAATCACCAATAGGGCGTGACGAAGAGCCACACCTCTACATGGTCCCAAAAAAGTACAGAAAGGTTGGACTTGCTCTATTTCGTTATCGTTTTGGTTGATTATTATTTTCTGATTATTTGCTTGCTGTTGCTGTGTAAGAATAATTGTTATTACTGAAATTTCAGGTGACAATTAAATACTCTAAACTTGGATTAGAGGACTTTGACTTCAAACATTACAACAGGACCTTGTTCGCTGGCCTGGAGCCGCACATTCCCAATGCCTACTGTAACTGCATGATCCAAGTAAGAAACGAATGTGTTCTTGTTGAGATTTAATTCATTGTGAAAGATTGTTAAGGTTGTTGATCTCTTGGTTTTTATGGTGTAACGATAGGTATTATATTTCCTGGAGCCAATCCGGTGTCTCGTGCAGAATCATTTGTGCCAGAAGGAGTTTTGTTTGGCCTGTGAGCTGGGCTTCCTCTTCCATATGTTGGATTTGTCACGAGGAGATCCATGTCAGGTTGCTGTTTTTTGTTGTTTTTTTTTTAGATAACAGCAAATGAATCTCTTGGGCAAAGCAGAGGTATTAAATTTTCATTCACTTTGTGTTGTAACTGCATGTTTTCTCCCCCATCTCCTTGCTCAAGGCCAGCAACTTCCTCCGGGCGTTCCGCACCATCCCCGAGGCTTCAGCGCTGGGCCTGATCCTCGCCGACTCAGATGAACAAACAGGGAAGGCCAGACTCGGTCGCTTAATCCAAAGCTGGAACCGCTTCATCCTCACACAGCTCCACCAGGAGACACAGGAGCAGGAGGGTCCACAGGCCTACAGGGGAGCCAGCAGCAGGTCAGAGCAGCTGCAGGAGGCAGTCAGCAGAGTCTGGAAGTGTTCTTGGCACAAAGCTATTTCAGATACTAGTTCAGGGAAATGTAACCATCCTGTCTGTGTTGCTTTAATGCTGTATTTGTTGCAGTTCTCTGGGCTCCTCTGGTGAGTCTGTCATCGGAAAGCTGTTTGGTTGTGAAGTAGAGAACAGCAGTCTGTGTCGCTGCGGCAAGGAAACGGTGCGTTCCTCGCTCACGTTGCTCTTCACCATGCATTACCCTGAGCAGAACTCTCAAGGTGAGTTTAAAGTGCTTTTTCACCCTGAGATGCATCAATGGTCCATTTTAATGGTCATGCTTTTATATCAGGGCTGATGCCAGTTATTGTTAATTAAAAAAGACTGACAACCAGTATTTGGACCCAATACACATAATACCTTTATATTATACATTAACAACATGTATTATTTATAACTACTATACAGTGATGTCATGTATTAACAGCATCTTTCATTGATACCTATGTTACTTCATTAATAAGGTTTATTTTACCTGAGTAATTACAGTAGAAATAACAGTGATGATGCCAGAGTGACAGAGCTCATATCTTCCTTTTAATGTGAGTAAGCAGCTTCCTCACAGTCCACCATCATTTATTACCATGAGCTGCTTCTGTTAGAGCTACATCCCCGTACTCTAGATCTTGTGTTAAGGGGTTCAGACAATAATGGAGCGTTTCAGACAGAGATTGACGAGAGGTTCTGCAGCGGTGTATGTAACGGTATGTTTTTGAACAGTAAAGCTTGTTCTGGTGGACCCCAAACATTAAATTCAGAACCTATAAATGTGCACAACATGGACTCATTAATGTAGGGTGAGTCGAGGTTCAGGGGAATATTTGTTGACAGTATATTAATTTCACTTTTACTTTTCAGAAAAGACAATTAAGGAGTATGACTTTGCTGAGATCCTGAAGAAAAGCATCTGTTTGGAGCAGAGCACTCAGGCGTGGTGTGAAAACTGTGAGAAGTATCAGCCCACAGTGAGTAGCTTTTATTAAGGTGTAATAGCAGCTGAACATACTGCAAAATTTTACATTACAGAGCAATAAAGTATTTGTGTTGCATTTCAGGTGCAGACACGCAACATCAGATGTCTACCAGATGTTCTGGTCATAAACTGTGAGGTGAACAGTGCTAAAGAGGCTGAGTTCTGGAAGGTTCAGGCAGAGGTAAATGACATTAACTTTAGTTTTATTTTCATCCGGACATGTTACAAATACACATGGATAAGTAATTCATAGCTTGCCCATTTATTATTTGACAATATATTTGTCTCCTGTTTTCCAGTATGCTTTCAATAAGGTCATGCAAAAAGAGGCGATGGAACCTGTGAAAACTAAAGAACCCCCACCCATGCCCACCGAGTGGTGCTTGGAGTAAGATCACTTTAAATATCAAATCGCTTTGCATTGTTGATTGCTTTCATTATTGACAAATGTTTTTGACTACTCAAAGAGCAATGCAGACTCAAACAAGAAAACCTTTTAGCTTAAGGTTTTGCTTTAATGCTCTGGCAGCCTCTACTTTTCTTTTGTTTTTCTTCAATTTCCTTAATTTGTCATTTTCTATAAAACACAAAGTATAAAAAATGTTCATGATTTTATCACACTCTTCAAATTGCTAACTTTGTCCTTACACCACTCCACCCAAAATTTAAATACAAATCTTATTAAAACAGCTGAGATCCTGAAACAATCATATACTTTACACTTTTGCTTTGAAATTGATTTTAAAAAAAAAATTGAATATTTAAGCTTTGGCTTCACTAATAATCTTATTTGGATCAGTTGAAACCCTCTTGTAACATTATTTTCACTTCACTATACATCTTTTATGCAGTGGGGAGGAGTTCTGCAATATGGACGGCTTCACTTTTGACACCCAGGCGGAGGATCTGCGACATGTCTGGATCCCTCTCACCCTCAAGATGTCCATCAGCAAAAGTCAGGGCTTGGAGATCAGAAGCTGGCCTGAGGGAGAGGAGGTGAGGGAGATTAGGTTTTCAGCTTATTTCTGGAGTAAACAAATACTATAATTTTTTGTTTTGCCTCTCTTTGTAAGTTTTCATCATGCAATCAAGATTTACAGGCAAATAACGACTCGTTCCTTTGTCTGTGACTAGGTAAGTGCTGCTGAAGAGGCGGAGGGTGCTTCTCTCTACGACTTGGTGGTCACGGTGCCCCACGTTCTGGACGCTCGCACAGGTGGAAACTTGATTGCGCACATTAAAGTCGGTGAGACCTACCATCAAAGAAAAGAGGTGAGTGAAGCTTATATTAGAAACTACTGTTGGAGAGACACTCGCTTCTGCAAAGTTAAAGGTCTAAACAAAGTGCAGTTGATGTTTGAATTAAAAAACACATTTGAAACTTTTCAGGGAGTCACACACCAGCAGTGGTACCTCTTCAATGATTTCTTAATTGAACCGATTGACAAGGTAAATAATTTCCCACTTTTACTTTATGTTACTAAAATGCTTTGCTTGCAGTCATGTAAACGTGGAATTTTTTTTGTTTGTCAAAGACTGAAGCGGCACAGTTTGATATAAGCTGGAAGGTGCCAGCCATCCTGTATTACGCCAAGAGGAACTACCATACCAAATATGACCTCCGCAGTAAGTTTCAGAGCATTAAATCTGGAAGTTTTACTTCTTGGTTTACTTTCAGGTCATTCACCTTTCAATAATTTGCTCTTTGTCCCAGTTAAAAATCCCATCGATGCTAGCGTGCTGCTGACGGAGGCCTCGTTGGCTCGGAAACAGAGGAAGAGTCACGCAACTTTCATCCCCCTCATGGTCAGTGAGATGCCTCAGGCTGGTGACCTGGTGGGACTGGATGCTGAGTTTGTCACACTCAATCAGGTGAGTCTGTATACATCTCTCTGTCACACAATATATTTAGATTCACTCAAGTAACCAAACTAACCACACAGAGATCATGCAGGTGATCGGAGATTGTGTTTACATGCACCGTGGTAACCAGGGGACTCTGCTATGAAGTAAGATAGGTGGGTTAGTGAGGTATGTTGAGACTAGAGCCAGAGTCGTGAAGGTGATTTTTTAAATTGATCATTTAAATCACAGAGACATCTCCCTTACTCCAGATATTTTTTTGAGGATTCTTTGAGTGTATGCAGATTCTCAGCTGAGTGAATACGTTTTATCTGCTGGCCTGTTGTCCTATATGTTAGTAACTTCACTGAATGAAGCCGTGCAGTTAAAGTGGCACAAACTGTATGCATAGCATTTCCACAGGTACATAAATATATTCAGTTGATAAAACAGAAATTGCATAAATGTTTTTATATTTGGTCGTCATATGCTGCCAAGTCCATATTTCTGTACTGCGGCTCATCATTTGTCTACTTTCATCTAACACAGTGAATATTCAATCAGTATCATTATTTTCACTTAAAATAATGATTTCAACGTATCCTTTATTATGTCAGTGTCAGACCTAAAAGCGCTTCTTCAATAAGAAGTTTAAGTGAATGAAGTTTACCAGCTCTAATGAGCAGCTGTGATGTTAGAAATGAGCGGCTGCATTGAGAGTGGAAAAATACACAATAAGCAGTTTCCCACCAGCACCTCTTTCTGGCATCATTTACAGTAATCATTTTACCGTAATAAAATTTTACATCCCTCATAGTTTTTTATCATAACCACCTGTTCCTCTCATCTGAAGTAGGTGGCACATGATCAGTTCATTTTGACTAGACTTGATGTGTCAAACGCTCCCTTTTATGGATGTGTGCATGGAGCCTGGTGAAGAAAATCTGGTTAACAAAGAAAGTTGAAAGCTGCTGTTGTGATAACTGTTATCTCTGACTGGAGTTTTATGTTATGTCAAGCCAGCTAACACAAAGAAAGCCTAGCTATGTCAAACCTAAGCTGAGAATATGAAGGAAGCAGACCAGGAAAAGCCAGGATAATAAGAACGTGCCGATGTGAGAATCCACAGTGGATGATGCAGACTTTCAGTGAAGATGTTTTCAAATTACTAAACTCGAATTGTACGCTGCTGAACAAAATTAGGAAACGGCAAGAAACATTGTTTGGACACATCATAAACAAAGAGACCCTGGAATACGTTGTCACACCTGGAAAAATAAATGGGAAAAGATGACGAGGCAGACAGAATGAAAATGATGGACGGACCGACATCATGGCTACACAACAGAAAGGGCAACAGTCACAATTCAGAAAGCAAAAGATCGAATTAGATGGAGAGAAATGATCGCCTACACTGAATGGAATGGCACTTGATTGATTGGGACTTTCTAACTCGAGGGTATAACACTCAGTGGTGGTTATATTTTGTGCTACTTTCAGTTTCTCTTGGCCTTTAAACAGAATTATGATAAACACAAGTACACATTTCATCCACCTGCTCCATTGTAACATCACCTGTTAAAGGAACGCTGTGCTGCTTATGGATGCTGGACAACACTATATGTGACACAGTGTGATACAACCATGAAAAACACTGGTTTCCAGTGTCACAGGGAAATTTTCGACAGCATAAAATTTTTTGATTTTTTCTTTAAAGAGTAAATACAGCAAGGTTATAACATGTTAAAAAGGTATATTTTCTTATGTCAAGAAATTAGTTGAGGCAGTGCACTTGTTCAAAAGCCCCTGAGATTATCACATATCAGGGTTTTTTCCTGGTTCAAAAAGGACCGTTTAGGGTGACTGTGCACCATGAATAAGCATAATCGGTCCACACATATTAAATGCAACAACTGTGTGTTAACTTACAGAAATCTCAGCATTTTTCTCTTATTTTTCACCAACTGATAATGAAAAATGTATAATATGCTTAAATAAATTAAACCCCAATTAGCAAATCTGCTGAGATTTTTTTTTCTTTGTGTACTGATGCTGGCAAAAATCTCTTTGGGGGAGTGGTGCTGTAAATTCCTCCATGCAGGAAAAACTCCACACATCCAAAGGCAAACCAAACAATACAATCTCCTTTATTAATGAGAAAAAAATCTTTCACTAGAATGTTTTTAACTTTCTCCCATGTTAACAGGCCTTAAGTCCAAAAGGCAATGCAAAATAATGTCATGTATTTTCAAGTAACAAATGAGTAAAAACATATAAACAATCAAACACTTCAACACTTAAGACAGTGATGTGATTATATGAGAGGAGATGGGCTCTGGTGGTGCTGCTGCATGTCAACTGACTGTCAGAAGAGAGAGCAAGAAAGCGCAGCTGGTATTGGTGTATTGATGCTGTGGAAAATGAGTATTCAGATCAACTGAACTTGATGTGTTCATGTGCAGGAAGAGGCAGAGCTGCGCAGTGACGGCACCAAGTCGACCATAAAGCCCAGTCAGATGTCAGTGGCCAGGATCACCTGTGTGAGGGGTCAGGGGCCCAACGAAGGAGTTCCCTTCATTGATGATTACATCTCCACTCAGGAGCAGGTGAGACACTGTGCAGTGGAAACACCAAGATGGCACAACAGCAAAAAGAAACTGTGTTTAAGGAATATCATTCAGGAAAGACGCTTTGTCCTTGCATGTATCATGTTTGCTTTATTGTCACCAGACTGTGTGTCCTTTTGTTATTGCTGACGATGCACTGATTTATGTAATGATACACTTGATGAACTGTTAGTAGCTCATTCAGTAAAGAAGCATTTGTTTGACCTGCAGGCAGTTCAAGCAACTCTGGAAAGTTCTGAATTGAGCAGCACATCATTTATGAGTAGTGGGAAGTTTAACTTTTCCTGCTTTCCATTTATTGAGGTCAGATTATTGAGTTTGTTTATTTTTCATGTGGCCAGACGGAAGAGAAAAGTCTCAATTCATTAACTATGATGAAAGCAGCAGAGTAAATATTAGCCTTAAAGCAGTACAATACCTTTTCAGTCTTAATCCTATAATGCTGCTGCTTTCATGTGTACCACTAGTCTGACTCACTGGATGTCGGCTACAACTAGTGAACGCACAACAGAAAATCCCAAACTCTGACTTGTGACACAGCCATCATCAGTCAGGCTTCATCTGTCGGTCACCAGTTATCAAAATTATGTTTGCCTCTATCTGCAGTAGTCTCACCACTAAGTCACCAGAGGTCTTTTTGTTTTGGTTGTTGTGGTGTTTTCTTTTGTGTGGAATTAGCCGTTGTAATGATAAAGTTTTCATCTGTGCTTTTGAAACAGTTCCACCACAACAAGTTTATCCCCCGTCACTGTTGTGCAGAATCATGAGGTGCGCTCCAGTATCCATACTACCTTACAGTAAAGTACACCAGAAACGCATTTAATAGAATAGAATAGCCACTTTATTGTCAACCAGAACATACACTAGTTGGTGCACATCAGACTGAAATTTCGATGCAAAAAAGCTCATCATTGGAATGATGAAAAAAAAAAACAGAAAAAGACTATTCTGAATAAAAAACTATTTCACTATAAACATGTTAAAAAAAGATACAAAAATATATATACATATATATATACACACACACACACACACACACACACACACACACACACACACACACCTGTAAACATACACATCCACACATTTATTTTACAGAGCAGATGTAGCAGCAGTATTGCACATAACATTGAAATGTAGCAGCAGTTATATTTCACAGTGGGTTATATTTCATAGCGAACTATGGGTGCCCAGAAGGATTATTGTGAGTTCAAGAGTCTGATGGCTTGGGGGATGAAACTGTTACAGAACCTAGCTGTTCTCGTTGTGATGCTGCAGAACCTCCTCCCAGAGGCGAGCAGGGTGAACAGTCCATGGTGGGGGTGAGTGGAGTCTTTGATGATGTTGCGGGCTCTGCTGAGACAGCGCTTGTGTGCAACATCCTGGATGGATGGAAGAGAGGTCCCAATGATCTTCTCTGCCGTCCTCACCACCCTCTGCAGCGACTTCCTGTCTGAAGCCCTGGAGCTACCAAACCAGATGGAGATGCAGCTGGTCAGCACGCTCTCTATGGTGCCTCTGTAGAAGGTGGTCAGGACGAGAGGGGACAGCTGTGCTCTCTTCATCCGTCGCAGGAAATGCAGATGTTGCTGAGCCCGTTTGACCAGAGATGATGTGTAATGACCAGTCCAGACTATCCGTGATGTGCACCCCCAGAAATGTGGTGCTGCTGACCACCTCCACAGATTTATTGTCGATGATGAGAAGTGAATGACTGGGCTGCTTCCTCCGGAAGTCGATGATTAACTCCTTGGTCTTCTCAGCGTTCAGGATTAGATTGTTCACGCTGCACCAGTCCACCAGCCGCTTCACCTCCTCTCTGTAGGACAGATCGTTATTGTCCCGAATGAGACCCACTACTGCTGTGTCATCCGCGTACTTGATGATGTGGTTTGAGGTGGATGCAGAGCAGCAGTCATGCATCAGCAGCGTGAACAGTAGTAGTCTTAGAACACATCCCTGTGGGGATCCGATGAGCTGGAGATGGTGTTTCCCACTCTGACTGACTGTGGTCTGTTGGTGAGGAAGTCTAGCAGTCAGTTGCACATTGGGGTGTTGATACCCAGTGGAATCAGTTTGCTTACCAGCTGCTGGGGCATGATTGTATGAAATGCTGAACTGAAGTCAGCCAGCAGCATTCGTACATAGGCGTTCTTGTCCTCCAGATGTGCCAGGCTCAGATGGAGAGCAGAGGAGATGACATCCTCTGTGGAGTGGTTTGGCCGGTAAGCAAACTGATACAGGTCGAGTCCAGGGGGCAGTGTGGAGATGATATGGTCCTTTACCAGCCTCTCAAAGCACTTCATCATGATGGGTGTAAGTGCCACAGGGCGGTAGTCGTTGAGGCAGGTGATGGTGGATTTTTTGGGCACTGGTATGATGGTGGCGGATTTAAAACAGGATGGAACAACAGCCTGCTCCAGCGAGGTGTTAAAGATGTCCATAAGCACCTGTGCCAGCTGGTCGGCACATTCCCTGAGTACTCGTCCTGGAGTGTTGTCAGGGCCTGCTGCCTTGCATGCATTCACTTTCCCCAGGGTCTTACGGACTGCAGCCACGCTGCATGTCTCCTGATACATACTATGTCAGATGTAGTGTGGATGATGTCCTACTACATCTGGTCAGATTTGCGATATGCAAGCTAGCATGTTGTTCTGTCCATACTGACCCACAATCCTCTGTGCACTTACATCAAATATGTCATGATGTCTTGTGCAAGTTTAAACAAGCTGGAGCCACTGAGAGCACAGACAGATAACAGCTCCGGACCTACTACAGACAGTGATGGTCAAATTTGAGGCACAGTATTATGACCAAGTAGTATGTCCCAATGGTGTGCACAGTGCATTAAACAGTTCGTACTGTGGAAGAGCAGCTGTAGTATGTACCTATAGTAAGATGAAAAAGGGTGTGATTTGGAACACAGCCACAGTCACAGCGTCCTTCACTTAGCTCACACTAAGATGATTGTAATTGGTTTCAAGAAACGGAAGCAAACCAGAACATTCTGTTGCCCTTCAGCAGAATGACACTGAGGTGCATCTGGATCAGTGAGACTAGTGAACCACTAACACTCGTGACTGTTTGTGCTTCCAGGTGGTCGACTATTTGACACAGTATTCTGGAATCAAGCCAGGAGACCTGGATGCTAAAATTTCTTCAAAACATTTGACGACTCTGAAGTCCACATACCTGAAGCTGCGCTTCCTCATTGATACAGGGGTTCGCTTCGTTGGTCACGGCTTACAGAAGGACTTTCGTGTTATCAATTTATTGGTATGTTTCTTCTCAACAGCTGCAAGTCATATTTGTTGTGTAATATTTAAAACACTGTAAAGGCAACTTCAGTCATCTCACTGCAGATTCTCTCTTTGAGCAGCAGTGACTGAAGACTGTTTATTTGCTGTTTTCAAGGTTCTGAAAGATCAAGTCATTGACACTGTCTACCTGTTCCATTTGCCCCGCAAGAGGATGATTTCTCTGAGGTTTCTTGCTTGGTACTTTTTAGGTAAGTCAAAGTTAAAATTGTAGAACTGACTGTGGCCAAAAACCAGAACAGAAAAGAAAAGAAGCACAGAGGGCTGTAATACGGAGTAAGCTAGACACAGCCTGGCTTCCTTTGTATTAACAGGCTCAATAACACCTAGAACCCCAGTAAGAGATGATGAATATGACAAGTTTTTTGTTAACCAGGTTTTCTTCTTTGGACTGTGTGCTCATTCACATAAAATTAAATTTAATGGGTCGCCTTGCTCTTACTTTGCACAGAATTTACCGATTCCTTTTCTCCTACTTGGGGCAAAAGGAACGTGTGGTTTTAATGGAGAACTATGATGACTAAAAATTTGCTACAGTGGAAAATGCAGTAGACAGCCTTTAATCATGTAGGTTTTTTACATTATATCATTCGACTTGGAAGCAGACACATGTCAAATGTACGTGGTATGATTGACATTGGCCCTGCTTGATCATCGCCAAGAGGACTAATATGTTATTGTGATTTTATGACGCTATAATGCACACGTAATCTGCTACACATTACAGTTTGTGCTGCTGCCTGTCTTGGCCAGGAACGCCCTTGTAAAAGAAATTTTTAATCTCAGTGAGCATTTTCCTGGTTAAATTAGGGTTGAATAGAAAACCAAAACAAAATTGAATAGGCTAAATATGCTGGTTCCTGCTGAACACCAGCAACTAGGAACTTCTGTACAGTAAAATTAGCAAGATGTGCCTCCAAAATGTGGTCATCTGTACGGATAAAAATCTCTTTACCTATTGTCAGAGTATATGCAGATTTATAGAAACCAGAAGGGTGTAATATGAAGCAGGTTTCACCTAGACAGGCTTTCTTTGTGGAAGCTGGCTTGGTCTCAGTCAGAGATTTTGGGTATCATGACGGTTTGACACATCATGTGACTCTTCTGTCTCACAAAATGAACTGATCTTGTGTCGCCTACCTCACTCAAGAGGAACACATGGTTTGGAGGCAAAACTATGAGGGCCTTAAGAATGTATTATGGTGAAAAATGTAACTACTGATGCTAAAGAGGCATGTTGGTTGGAATCTGTTAATTTTGTAAGTTAATGTATTTATTTTACGCTCAATGCAGCATCTTATTTCCAGTGTGACAGCAGCACATTAGAGCTCTTAAAATTTAAGTTTCATTCATTTAAATATTAAAAAATGTATTGAAAAAGTGTATTTAGTTCTGACTCTGTCTCATAATGAAGGATACATGGAAGTCACTTTAGTTTTGGGTCAAATTAAATTAATGTTATTGATTGAATATTCTCTGTGATAAACACCAAAAGACTAATCAGTTTTCTAATCTAGAGTTCCAGGACTTGGCATCAAATCAGGACCAAACTTAAAAACATGTTGATGCATTTTCTGCTTCACCAACTGAGAGCATGTCATGGCAACACGATGTATACAGTTTGCACTATATTAACGACTCGGCTTCGTTCAGTAGGAATACTCATTTATAGCTCACCAGATTTTATTCCCTCAGCTGAGGATCTGTAGAGCTCACAGACAATCATCAGGGAAAAAAATGGGGAATTACTTCAAAAATCTGAACAAGAAATCCTCCGGAGCAGGTTAGCTGTGTAGCATCAGTTATCATGGTGATTTAGCAGGTCAAAAGAGAGACACCTTCATGCAGCGCTGAGGCAGAGGTCTACTTTCAGTTACCAGTAGATCATCTGACTAGTCGTTGCTGATTGTCCTCTCCATTGTGCTCACAGACCTGAACATCCAGGGGGAAACCCACGACAGCATAGAGGACGCACGCACGGCCCTACAGCTGTACAGAAAATACCTGGAGCTGAGCCGTGGTGGTGGCAACGACGAAGTGAGGAAGATCCTGAAGGGACTCTATGAAAAAGGCCGACAGCTGGACTGGAAGGTCCCGGATTCGGACACAGGAGATGGTCAAGGTAGCCCAAAAAGTACGACAAAACGCTGAATTAGATGTAGACTGATTTTAATAGTAATGTTTAAAATGTGGTATTAAATCTAGATGGGAGGGCTTCGTTAGGAACAGTCTGTGTGGATTGAACGCACTCTCCTGCCTTCAACAGGTGCTGCTGTGTTTCCCTCTGTGATGGGGCTGTGAGCTGCACCTCGACCGGCGCTCCCACTGAGCCACTTCCATCCTTCACTGTCACATTTTTACACTGCAGCGTTAATAGAGGTCTGTACAGTCCACTTTTAAGCATGCCAAAATGTTTACTTCTCATTTCGGAAAGGTTTTTTGGAAAAAGGAAATTAATTTGTATTTCATGACGATTTTGTGGTGTCTTTTTTTTGTTTCATGTAAATAAAGAAACTTATCTCTGAGAACTGTGAGATACTTGTTCTTTGACACCAGAATCTGGGAAGTCTTCTTTAAAGTAGAACACCCTCCATTTTTATTCAGGGAGGTCAACTCAAATTTAGCTGTGACTTTAGTTTCCCAGCCCTCTGTAAAATTTGAAGTAGTGTCCTTTTATTAACATCTGGCCATTCCAAACTGGCGTTAAGCCTTTAGTAGCATTTAAGACAGAAATTTGCAGGCAGTGGGAATGAGAGCAACAATAGATCTGTTGTATGTACTATAATAAACTCCACCTTTAATGAAGTATAACACACTTTACATAATGTTAACATTAGAATTTAAAAAAGCGCTAATTTTTATAGAACGTAACACATGGTAAAGTGAGCATGAAGAATCCGAATCATTTCGAATGGCCAAGGGCTCGACTGCAAAATCACACTTTTAAAAACATCTGATTCCATTTTTATTGTCAGAGTTTTATTTATGTGTAGCTGGAACAGAAATTTGTTGTTTATACAGCCAATCAAAGCGTTCAACACAAGAAGATTTGATCGATTTTCTCATTTTTTAAGAAAATGAAAGAGCAGCGATGTTTCAGATGTTGCTGTGTTGTTAACAGCTCTACTAAGAGATATTACAGCTCTAAACATCTCTGCTGGCTTCACCATCTTTTTCAAAAACGCATAAAAATACATTTAGTACGTAACAAGGCAGGGGTGCTTACGATGAAGAATCTAAATCATTTCAATCGGCAAAGGGCTTGACTGCAAAATCACACTTTTAAAAATATTTGATTCCCTTTTTGTTGTCAGACTTTTATTTCTATGTGTAGCTACAACAGAAATTAGTTGTTAAAACAGCTAATCAGAGTATTCGACACAAAAGTTGATTGATTTTCTAGTTTCTTAAGAGTGCTTTTTTTTCTTTTTTTAAAAAACAAAAAAACAAAAACTAATTATGCTGTATTTTGTGTTTCTGGTTTAATAGCCAAATCACAGCTCCCCACATTCATCTTATGACCCTCTGGAGGAGCCTGAGCCCCAGGTTGAGAACCACTAGTCTATAATACAAATATTATAGAAATAGTTAAAATCAGCTGTAACAGTAAAGTTCAGCTCAAGTCCTGCATCTAGAACCCTCAACTTTTAACATTACTTATGTGTCCTGTCCAATCAAATCTACCTCTAAATCCCATTTTTATGTTTTTAAATGTAATAGTGCCCTCTGATGGACGTTTGTGGCACTGAACATATGTAATATCCTCACAGGTGTTCATTAGTTCTTAACTTTCAGAAGACCTCCAATGCTGGTTTTAAACTTCTCAGCCATTAATTAGCGTAGTTTAACACGTTAGAACCCAGCGTAGCGCCGGCGCTACGTTTTGCATATTGATTTTTGATTGGCTGTAGATTTTAAACCAGATAAGATAGATCGACAATTCTTTTTACATATAAAATCTGGGGAGTTACACTAACATTTCACACATTCACCAGGTCTCAGGGTGCTTTTTCGTTGCAGTGATGGGTTTGTAAAAATACACAATAAAGCGCACACAACAAAACTCTTTATAAACCAGACCACCGGTATTTGGAGGACTTCTTACGTTGAAATAAGCGTGATCACGTTGTGGCCATGACCTGTCACATGATTCTTATGCGTCCATACCCGAGAGGCTCCCGTCCCCATCAACAGGAAGTGACGTTAATGCCGGGAGTTGTAGTTTTTCAGCCGACAACTACAACTGCAGTTGCACACATACGAGCTCTCACTCGTTTCAGTCCCACTTTTTTTTTTTTTTTTTTTACAAAAACATTCAGACAAACAGCCCACACACACACACCAGACATCCACCACGGTCCGTGTATGGATCTGGTAATTGGATTTTCCGTTCTGAAACGGGTATTGAAACACAAAAAACGAGTGGTTATTTGATTTTCGTTTTAAAATACAAAAATTAAAATTGAAATACAAGGCACTTTTCCTTTTCATGATCAAAAAGGGATATACGATTTTTTAAAATAAAATCCGTTGATTTTCGTTTTATATTTAGAATAACAAGAAAGTAAAATCAGTAAGAGACAGAAACGAAAAAGGTCCATTATTTCATTTTCTGAGACCGGAAGTGGTCATCAGCAAGTGTGGAGCCAAACAGAGTATGGTGCATAGACTGTACATACATTTTTTTTCGTGAGTTTTCATGGTCAAAATGAGAGATCAGGTGGCTGATCTTAAAATAAATCAATATTGATTTTTTTTATCGAGCGTTAAAGTTTTGCGAATCCAGGGGGCGGGACTACTTGATTGACAGTCCGGTCTGGAATGATTGACAGGTCCTATGGAGGAAGCAGCAGAGACTCTGCTCTCCTCGTCTGGATTAATTCTAATATAATAACTGTTGGTTTATTTATCGGTGGAGCAGCACAACATTTTCCACAGACAGTTTTCCTGCCCGTTGGCTTGTTTTAATCAGTTTTCTACCTTCGGCTGATTCTACCAGCAGACACTGAAAGGACTCTAATAGTTCGGTAAGTAAATGTTTATTTTCGTATCGGTGCCGCTTTTAATGCACTTTATATGCAGCTTTAGTGTCAGATGTAATGTGTGCCATGCACTCCAGATGTTGGTGGAGTTTGTTTCAGTGTGTGTTGACCGGAGAAGAAAGTTAGCATAGTAAATATTAGCTTTAATGTTAGCGATGCTAAAAGAGCTAGCTGCTAGTCGTAGCCTGATTAAAGCTAACGTAGCATCAAGCTAATGTGTTGAGTTTCATGTAAACAGCTGAAGTGTGTTGTGTTCCTGTAATGTGGTTCATTAAGTTCATAAAACTGTGGCTGGTTGACATTAATGTAACGTTCAGGAAACTTAAATGTGATTAAAACAGTAACGTTAATGTTCTAGTTGTCAGTAATCAGCTTTAATTTGACACTAAAACAGACTCTGATAGTTTTAAATGACTTCAGTTTCATTAATTTGTTGAAAATTGTCTCATTTGTTGTTGTGATGTTGCTGCTGATTCATTAAAAGCAGATGATCCATGTTGAAGATACGTTTAGTTCGAGTATCTGAAGTACAAGAAGGAAAATGGAAGTTTAGTTCTGCTACATCAAAGATTTCAGGATTAAAATAACTAAATGAGTCTTCATGCCTCAAACTTTATTTTTACAATAAAGAAATAATGAAATAATCACAGATAATAAAAATATAAATAGCAGAGAAAACCTAAGAGAATAATTTCCTGAAAAGTCTGTGAAGGAAAAGCAGCTTTTTATCCTGACAGATCAGAATCAGCTCCAACATCTGCATCTGACAGCATCAGGTCAACCAGAAAGAAAAGAAAAAGAAAATGACTTCTTTCTGATCACATCTGTTCCACTGCTCACAGTCTGCTGTTGCTCACATTCTTCACATTTATAGTCCACTTTTAAAAGTTCAACAGACAGGTGCTTTGCTTTGGAGTGTGACGATGTCTTCGGTGATGTGGAGAGTGAAGTTTCCGTTTCACCCACAGTGTGCTTTAGGGCAGCCGGGTCAGACTTGATGTTTGAAATACTGACTGACAGCTCAGATTTAACTGTCTGTAGTTCTGTTTTGATGGGTGTTAAACTTTCACTCAAAGCCGCCAGGAGCTGGGTCTTTAAAATAACCGCCGTCTCGTTACAGAGTGAAAGTAGCAATTCCTCCTTAAGGTCAGAGATTGCAGCATCTGAGGGCCTCTTCAAAAGAAGATGTAGTTGATGAAGGCGTTCTGGAGCAGGACCAGAAAGACCATAAACCAAGCAGCCTTGAGATCTTAGGCAGTGTCTCCCTCAGGTGGGTGTCAGCGGTGTTCACGGTCAGGTCTGTGGTAATCCTGTCAAAAAACAAAACAGAAAAAAATCTAGATTATAAATCAACATGTAACCAAAGCACTCTGTGTATAACGCCATAGTATAGGATGTAGTTCAGAGAATGTCAAAGTATAGTATACTTTTCAAGAATAACATAGTATGGCCTGTCGTTCATAGTATAGCATGTCGGCAAAAAAACCCAACTGATTATTATGTGGTTCAAAAAGTGCAACATGATAGGATGTTGCCTAAAATTGTCATGTATGATATGTGGTTCAAAAAATGTCATAGTGCAGTATATTGTCAAAATAGTATGTTTTTCAAGAAAGCATCAGAGTATATGTCATCTAAAAAATGCCATAGAATAATATTTCATTGCACAAGTAAAACTATAGTACTTTTTAAAACTGTTCAAATTCTTATGTTGCTAAAAAACAAAACTAAAACAAAAAAAAGTCATAGTCATATGTCAATTTACAAAGCCTATAGTATACAGTGTCACCCAACAAACGTCATAGTATAGCATGTCGCTCTCAAAACGTCATAGTGTAGCATGTCGCTCTAAAAACGTCATAGTATAGCATGTCGCTCTAAAAACGTCATAGTATAGCCTTTGGTCCAACAAACATCACAGTATAGCATGTCGCTCTTAAAACGTCATAGTATAGCATGTCGTCCAAAAAACGTCATACTAAAGCATGTCGCTCTAGAAACGTCACAGTATAGCATGTCGCTCTAAAAACATAGCATAGCATGTCGCTCTAGAAACGTCATAGTATAGCATGTCGCTCTAAAAACGTCATCGTATAGCATGTCGCTCTGAAAACGTCATAGTTTAGCATGTCGCTCTAAAAATGTCATCGTATAGCATGTCGCTCTTGAAACGTCATAGTATAGCATGTCGCTCTAAAAATGTCATATTATAGCATGTTGCTCTAAAAATGTCATAGTTTGGCATGTCGCCCAAAAAACGTCATAGTATAGCATGTCATTCTAAAAACGTCATAGTATAGCATGTCGCTCTAAATACGTCATAGTATAGCATGTCACCCAAAAAATGTCATCGTATAGCATGTTGCTCTAAAAACGTCATAGTGTAGCATGTCGCTCTAAAAACGTCATAGTATAGTCTTTGGTCCAACAAACATCACAGTTTAGCATGTCACTCTAAAAACGTCATAGGATAGCATGTCGTCCAAAAAACGCCATAGTATAGCATGTTGCCCAAAAAACGTCACAGTATAGCATGTCGCTCTTAAAATGTCATAGTATAGCATGTCGTCCAAAAAACGTCATAGTATAGCATGTCGCTCTTGAAACGTCACAGTATAGCATGTCGCTCTAAAAACATCATAGCACAGCATGTCGCTCTAAACACTTCATACTATAGCATGTTGATCTAAAAACGTCATGGTATAGCATGTCGCTCTAAAAACGTCACAGTATAGCATGTCGCTCAAAAAACGTCATTGTATGGCATGTCGTCCAAAAAACGTCATCGTATAGCATGTCGCTCTAAAAACGTCATAGTATAGCATGTCGCTCTAAAAACGTCATAGTATAGCCTTTGGTCCAACAAACATCACAGTTTAGCATGTGGCTCAAAAAACGTCATAGTATAGCATGTTGCCCAAAAAACGTCACAGTATAGCCTGTCGCTCTCAAAATGTCATAGTGTAGCATGTCGCTCTAAAAGTGTCATAGTATAGCATGTCGCTCTTAAAACGTCATAGTGTAGCATGTCGCTCTAAAAACGTCATAGTATAGCATGTCGCTCTTAAAACGTCATAGTATAGCATGTCATCCAAAAAACGTCATACTAAAGCATGTCGCTCTAGAAACGTCACAGTATAGCATGTCGCTCTAAAAACATCATAGCATAGCATGTCGCTCTAAAAACGTCATCGTATAGCATGTCGCTCTGAAAACGTCATAGTTTAGCATGTCGCTCTAAAAATGTCATCGTATAGCATGTCGCTCTTGAAACGTCATAGTATAGCATGTCGCCCAAAAAACGTCATAGTATAGCATGTCGCTCTAAAAACGTCATAGTATAGCATGTCGCTCTAAAAACGTCATAGTATAGCATGTCACCCAAAAAATGTCATCGTATAGCATGTTGCTCTAAAAACGTCATAGTGTAGCATGTCGCTCTAAAAACGTCATAGTATAGTCTTTGATCCAACAAACATCACAGTTTAGCATGTCACTCTAAAAACGTCATAGGATAGCATGTCGTCCAAAAAACGCCATAGTATAGCATGTCGCCCAAAAAACGTCACAGTATAGCATGCCGCTCTTGAAACGTCACAGTATAGCATGTCGCTCTAAAAACATCATAGCACAGCATGTCGCTCTAAACACTTCATACTATAGCATGTTGATCTAAAAACGTCATGGTATAGCATGTCGCTCTAAAAACGTCATGGTATAGCATGTCGCTCTAAAAACGTCATTGTATGGCATGTCGTCCAAAAAACGTCATCGTATAGCATGTCGCTCTTGAAACGTCATAGGATAGCATGTCGCTCTAAAAACGTCATAGTATAGCATGTCGCTCTAAAAACGTCATAGTATAGCATGTCGCTCTAAAAACATCATGGTATAGCATGTCGCTCTAAAAACGTCATTGTATGGCATGTCGTCCAAAAAAAGTCATCGTATAGCATGTCGCTCTTGAAACGTCATAGTATAGCATGTCGCTCTAAAAACGTCATAGTGTAGCATGTCTCTCCAAAAACGTCATAGTATAGCATGTCGCTCTAAAAACGTCATAGTATAGCATGTCGCTCTAAAAGTGTCATCGTATAGCATGTCACTCTTGAAATGTGATAGTATAGCATGTCTCCCAAAAAACATCATGGGATAGCATGTGGCTCAAAAAATGTCATAGTATAGCATGTCGCCCAAAAAACGTCATAGTATAGCATGTTGCTCTAAAAACGTGATAGTGTAGCATGTTGCTCTAAAAACGTCATAGTATAGCATGTCGCTCTAAAAACGTCATAGTAAAGCCTTTGGTCCAACAAACATCACAGTTTAGCATGTCACTCTAAAAACGTCATAGTATAGCATGTTACCCAAAAAACGTAACAGTATAGCATGTCGCCCAAAAAACGTCATAGTATAGCATGTGGCTCAAAAAACGTCATAGTATAGCATGTCGCTCTAAAAACGTCATCGTATAGCATGTCGCTCTAAAAACGTCATAGTTTAGCATGTCGCGCTAAAAACGTCATAATATAGCATGTCTCCCAAAAAATGTCACAGTTTAGCATGTCGTCCAAGAAATGTCATAGTATAGCATGTCGCTCTAAAAACGTCATCGTATAGCATGTCGTCCAAAAAACATCATCGTATAGCATGTCGCTCTTGAGACGTCACAGTATAGCATGTCGCTCTAAAAATGTCATAGCATAGCATGTCGCTCTTAAAGACGTCATAGTATAGCAATGTTGTCCAAAGAACATCATAGTGTAGCATGTCACTTTTAAAACGTCATAGTATAGCATGTCGCTCTAAAAACATCATCGTATAGCATGTCGTCCAAAAAACATCATCGTATAGCATGTCGCTCTTGAAACGTCATAGTATAGCATGTCGCTCTAAAAACGTCATAGTATAGCATGTCGCTCTAAAAACGTCATAGTATAGCATGTCGCTCTAAAAACGTCATAGTATAGCATGTCGCCCAAAAAACGTCATAGTATAGCATGTCGCTCTAAAAATGTCATTGTATAGCATGTCGCTCTCGACACGTCATAGTATAGCATGTCGCTCTAAAAACGTCATCGTATAGCATGTCGCTCTAAAAACGTCATAGTATAGCCTTTGGTCCACAAAACGTTGTTTTGTCCCAGCTGTCTGAAGTAGGTGAGGAGCAACACCAAAACAGTCCAAACGCTGGTTTCCAGAGGGTTAGATGAGTATTTATTTGAAAGAGTACGTTTACAACAACACAACATGTGAGGGGGTTAAAAGCAAATGGGTGTTAGTAAAATAAAAATAAATAAACAGAACTTAAAGTGAACTTCATGTTGACATTGATGGGCATTCCAACCAGGAACAAAGTAAAAGATAATCAATACGAAAAAAAACCTCTTCCTGTTCACCTCTTCAAGCCCAAAAACACACCGCAGTAGCACCCTAAACTAAAACTACCAATGGGTTTCCTGTTTTCCTTTCTGAACAATTCAAAGGTCCCTCTCTATCTCCCCACACATCCACCAACCACTGGAACACATCTCCAAAGTTCTGCCAGGCCAGCTCAGCTTCCCCTCAGAAGAAGTTCCGCCACCTGCCAGATGAAGCAGCCTTTTGAGAGGCAGCTGGCATCGTGATTGGACTGTACTTTGGTCTGTTCCAATCCAGCTTCAGCTCCAGAGACGGCAGGCGGGACGAGTCAACGGAGGCCGGGTGGACGAAGGCATGCAGCTGAGTACAATCCAGAAAACAACAGAGGAGGAGTGCAGTGGCCCAGGGCCAGAACAAACAGAGTATGTCTCTTAGAAAACATCATAGTATAGCCTTTGGTATGAAAAAACACCATAATATACATCGTATATTGTACAAATAACAAGTCAAAGGAAAGAGACATACATTGAAGAATTGTAGTAATTGTGGGCTGACTGATTTACTGATTATCAGTGTTTTATTTTTTACTGATTTACGGTAATAAATACATTTAAAAATGGTGCTACTTTGGCTCTGAACCTTTATCTACCTGTGGTGGCTCTGTCTTCTGGAGTGATTTGATTGGTTATACGTCACGAATAAAACTCCTTTAACTTAACTTCTGTAAACAAAACAAAAACGTATCAACAAAGTTTCCTGTTAGAGTTTGTGTTCTTCTAAGTTTAACTCCAAGGTTTTAAATACGTTCATTTACTGCAAATGAATATCAACTCCAAATGTCTCAGTAATAATCATTATCAGCCTTAAAAACCCACAAAACACCCCTCTATACTCAACCACACTTAGTACAGTCTGGTTCCCCCTTCTATAAATCTGCTTGGAATCTTCCACTTCCTGTTTGTCAAAGTGGCCTTCTACCTGGACAGGTTTTGTTGGAGCTCATGCAACAAACATTTTGGGTAACTGCACTTTAATATGGATGGATGACACTGAATTAGAGTCTGTTTTAATGAGACTGAGTTAAGATGTGTAGCTGTCATTAAATAGGAAATTATTTCTCAGAATTCACAGAGAAAAGTCTGAAATGTTTGCTAAGTTAGCGTCCAACATGTTCTTTGGCTCAGCTAAAGCTAACTCTCTCCAACTTCTGGATCTCTTGAGTTGCTTGTTGTTAAAATATCTTGCTGTAGGTGCTGAAGCTCAGAAAGTCTGAGATGTTTGTTCAAAATAAGCTCATTCTCAAGTCTTATCTAAACTGTCCTCTTTTGTTTGAACTTTCCCTAAACTTAGGAGTTAATGACAGAGCAGCACATCCAGACTCAGTCTCATTTATGTAGAGATTAAACTTCAGTGTCATTCATTGATGTTAAAGTGCAGTTTTTCAAATGTTTGTTGCACATGCTCCCGACCAAACCAGTCCAGGTGGAAGACAATGTGAAGAGAAAGCTCCAGAGGATGGATATCACACATTTACATTGGAAATAAATGTCCTTTAATTAGACATTGTCATGCAAATGATGTTCAAATCTTGGAGTGTCTTGTTGATGTTGGTTTCTAAATGTTTTTTGACACTCTGCCCCAAAGATTAAAACCTTCTACGGCTCACAAGCTGCAACAATTCACACATTATCAACTATCTTTCTGACTGAACTAAGATAAAAAGTGAAAAACTGCCTGATTCCTGCATCATGAATGAATCTTTTTGGTTTTTATGACAGTAAACTGAATGTATTTGGGTTTGACATTTTATAAACCAAAACAAGAAATGAATTACTGGAGAAAACAACAGATTAATGGACAAAGAAAATGTATTTTCCAACATATATGGCTGAATTACTCCAACATTACAAGATACATACAATTTTAATTCAATTTTATTTTTATAATGCCAATTACAGGTCAAATTGTCTCAAGACACTTTATTTTTATATTTTTTGTCATGTCTAAAATATGACAAAGTAAGAAATTAAAATTTCTTGACTAATCCAATTTATTATTTGGTTTTTAAGAGACTAATGGGCAACTAAAATAACTTTCTAAACTAAAACTAATAAACATGAGGTCAAATAGAAGGAAGAGTTTTAAATACTGCAGTCCCACAACGACAAGAATAAAGTTTGTCAACAAAAAGTAAATCTGCTGGTGGATTCCATTAAAGTCCTAATAAATGATGATAAAGTGTGATACTGTGTGTACTAAAGGTTTGTGGTGCTAAAAATGTCAAAGTAAAGATATCAAGTTGAACATGTGGATGGAGGTTGATAAAAGTTGACCTCCCTTCATTTCTCTGGAGCGACTCCATGGATTTTATGGATGGTGGTTAAAGACCTGCTCTTCTAGTGGTCTTCTAGTCTAGGCCTTCTAGTCGCTGTAAAAAGTCAGTCCATCCTGGCCGACTTCAACACCTCTTCAAGACTTGTTCTACCTCGGACCTGGTGGAAACTCCAGAAACTCGGGAAAACCTGTGGAGACTCGAAGAACTCGTGGAGACTCGAAGAACTCGTCGGGCGGGGGAAGGTGTGGTGGGTGGTGGGGGGAAGGTGGGGGAGTAGAGGGGGGAGGCCACCACCCACCTCCCCGCCTACTCTCCGCCCTGGCTCCACCCAGACTCCGCCTTGGCTCCACCCATGTGGTCACTTCATCAACTACGATGTCAAAGGGACGACGAATTTATTTCTTTTTATCTGATCTGTAGCTCAGTGAGTTAAGGATTTGCCTATGGAGCTGCAGGTCGCTGGTTCAAGACCAGACCCTTCTTATGTTTTATCAAAATCCTGACAAAGACAAAGAAAGAAAAGTGCCAGTGGCAGGTCTTGAACCTGCGACCTTCCACTCTGTAGTCCTCTTCTTATCCCCCTGAGCTACTTGCTCAGATACTAATTCTTCTTTTTTTTGCGCATTTATCATCTAGTTTTTGTCATTTTCGAGTTTTTTTTAAACTCGAGTCTTGTCTCGACCGTTTTTCTCAGGAGGTTGGACTTCAGCCTTTGAGCTGGAGGGTGGAACCCTCAGTTCCAAGACTTTCCAAAGCCTCCACACCTCCCGAGTCCTCAGGACCTGAGCTTTCACACAGTCTGAGGGCTGAAATTTTCTAAGTCCCACAGTAGTTCTCTGTTGGATTGAACCTTCAGACAGTCCAAGGACTGATATCTTCTAAGTTCCTGAGTAGTTCTCTGTTAGTTTGAACCTTCAGACAGTCTGAGGACTGAAATTTTAAAAGTTTCTCAGTACTTCTCTGTTAGTTTGAACTTTCTGGTTAACAGAAGCCTTAAAACTTGTGACCATGAGTCTTGATTTCACATTTAGACCATCCATCTGAGTTCTTCTCAGACCTTCACCTGTGGGTTTTTTAGAAATCCTTAACAAACTTTGATTCTCTTCACTGAACAGTAAAGTTTGTGGAGATCAAAAGGTAACATTAGTTTGATAAATGCCTTCAACTACTAGTAGACTTTATCTGGAAAGCAGTTTTCTGAAATGAGTTCTTAGTAAATCTGTCCACAATCAAACCAAGAACATAGAAAGAGGAAATGCTTGAAGAAACAACTTGATGTTTTCATTTCAGACTAGAAAACGCTTTAAAACCTTTATCTGTTTTTGCTCTTTTTGATTGTTTTATTGTCTCTTCTGTTTAATTTGATCTTCTAAAGTCTAACTGGTATCTTTTCAAATGTTTTGTCTTTAGTTTGATTCTTCTTTAACGTTTAGTTTGCTCTTTTCTCACCTTTTATTCTTTTCTAATGTTTGATTTCGAAATGTTTTGTCTTTTTAATGTTTAATTGTTTTTTCAAATGTTTTATCGGCTTGTTTGAGTTTTTTTTCCTTTCCAAATATTTAATGTTTCAATTAAATCTTTAAGGTCTTTCTTTTTAAATATTTTACCACCTTTTCATGTTTAATTTTCTTTTTAAATGCTTCATTGTATTTTCTGTTTAATTCCTATTTGAAGTTTTATTGTCTTTAAGATGTAATTTTCTTATTAAACATTTAATTTTTTAATTAAATGTTTTGTCTTTTTAAAGGTTTAATAATGTAATTAAATGTTTTGCATTTTTGAAAAATGTTTAATATCCTTCTTGTTTAATTGTATTTTTTAAAAGTTTAATTATGGAAAACATTTTATCTGTAATTTTTAATATTTGTATTTTAAAAATTTTGTTTAATTTCATAATGACATGTATTGTATCTTGTTGAATTATCTAATTCAATATTTTGTCTGTTTAATATAGTTAAACATTACATACAATTAAATGATATTCTTTTTCTGTCAAGATTTTAACCCCAACCTTAAAAATAAAATAAACCCTTAAATCACAATGAAAATACTTCTGTTGTCACAATCATGAGTTAGTCAATTACTCAGTTTATCAATTCAACTTTATTTGTTTAGCACCTTTCACACAGATGACAAAACTAAACAAGCAAAGAGAAAAAAACTATGCTAAAACTATGATTAAAACTCAAAAACATTTGAAAAAAAAAAAGATTTAACATGGTAATAAAATATGTTGTGTTCAGGGGATGGAGGGAGTTTATTGAAGTCTTCTTGGGCTCACATGGTAAATCATTTAAAATATAAACTTGATATTCAGTCTAAGGAAACTGCAGAACGACAGAAGAACCAACATTATCTCCTGTTTTCTCCTTTAATGAGTCGACTCTTCTTGTGCTTTCAGACCAAAGAACTACAGACTCTTCACAACCTGCTCAAACTCTTGGTACAGGACCTCACCACACGGGTCAAGAAGGTTTCCGTCTCATTTCTACTCTGAAGCTCACCTTCTCCTGCTCAAACTGCTGACAAATGTTTCTGCTGCTCTAAAGTCTGGTCTCCAGAACTTCCTAAAAACTCTCAAAGTCTCTTCTGCTGCAGGCTGCTATGTAGAACTGTTGCAGAAAACCTCACTAAACCACATGGAGGGGCCTCAAGATAGTCGTCCAAATGAAACCGTACAAAAACCAAACTAACACAACCCAAACGCTAAAGTCTCCTGCAGCCTACCAGAGAACCTCTGAGAACAGAGAATCAGGACAGGAACTCTTACCTTCTGGACAACCAACGTTGGTTCACAAACAAGAATACAGAATGTGTCTGACCAAAAACCTCTAAAGACTCACTACAGCCAAGATAAAGACACAGCTGCACCAAATCCACTAATCACTGCACACATTAGCACCATGTGCTAACTGTGGCTAAAGAACCTCATTTACCAAGACAACTATCCAGAACAAAGCCCTAAAACACACCAAGAAACACATTAAAGATGATTTTACTGCTGGAAGCTGCAAGCCAACACCTAAAGAACAAACTAAAGCAATGGAGCCAAACCCAGTTCTGTGGTGAAGAGAAACAGAGGAAATGTTTGTCTGCAGCTAAATAAAGCAGGAAGACACTGAGCTGCTCAGGTGTTCCTAATAACACCAAGCTGCTCAGGTGTTCCTGATAACACCAAGCAGCCACCTGGACAGCCAATAGGAACACAGCTTACTGGAAGTCCAGAGGGCTGGGTTAGTCAAGGAAATTTAGTTTAAAGTTGAAGCAGAAAGTTAACAAAGAAAGTTGAAAACCACCTTCTGATACCTGAAATCTCTGAGTTTTCACACAAAGAACGCCTGAACATGTCAAACTGGTTCCATAGTAGAACCATCATTGTAAAAATGTCATAGTATGGTGTGTTGCTCAAAAAACATTACGACCCGGCTGTCAGGGGACAAACATGTAAGAAACATGAGAACAGAGAGAACCCAACCAGTAGGTCACAGTTTATCATCCCCCAGTCATCTCCTGAAGTCCATATGGTGAGAGACATCAGTATCTGGTTGTTAATTTACCAGAGGATGCTTATAATCATGCTGATGTGGTCTGTACTCTACAGTATTTTAGTGACTCAATAAATGCCTAAGTTGTTTTTTTAAATGCTTTTTAGTTTTTAATAAACATTTAACAGCCTATATGTAATCAATAAATGGCCTTTGCCTATCTTAAGAAAAATTCACTCAGAACTCTGATATGTTAACAGTACTAAATAAATCAATAAATACATGCATACACACGAAAATAAGTTAATACATTAACTGTGTTAAGATAAGATTTAGATTTTTAAAAAAAGTTGTTTATGTTTTTGCAGAATCCAGTATTGCTCACTGGTTGGTCATTACATTTTATTAGTTTGATTTCACTGTTTAAAATGATGCCACCTCTTTTCAGACAGAACCTGTGATAATAAAACAATACAAAATTTTTAGTTCCGTGTTAATAAAGCACTTAAAGCTTTAAGTATGGCTAAATGCTTTTTTCAAAATTAAATATATCACTCCTTAGGTGGTAGTGGCCCCAAGTTCAGTAAAGTTGGAAAGATATTCACAGATTCAGACTTCCAGCATCAATAACTCGTTAGATATAGGTTGTCAAAACATAAACAGTGCCTCTTTCCCATCGTTGTAAGGTAGACAATGTGCTACAAGCCCAGTTTTATCAAAAGTAGCTGTCTTTCAAGCTACAGAATAACATTGGTGTCTATGGAGTGAACAGGGTCCGTCTGCAATTTGCAAAACCACTGCAACAGTAAAGAGAGACAAATATTCAATAACTTCACTCTGATACATTGTAGTGTCACTAAAATCACTGCAGCCTTCAACTGGCTCCTGTTGACAAAGTGTTTTAACAGAAATGTAAATGCTGTAATTTGATTCTTTTAATAAACCATGTAACTTGAATGGATGTGATGCTGGTGTGACCACAGTGCACACGTCTGATGTTGCTCACAGTGGTCCAAGGGACGCTCAGGGAGTTTGTGTGTTTGCTCAGACTCATGAAAAATTACAGGGAACATTGGTTGGTTTAAAGGAATATTCCACCTTAAATCTTTGAATGTTGACCTAAAAGGTTGGTTTCAGGAAGTATTCCACCTACAAGGTCCTCAAACATCCACCTTAAAGGAACATTCCACCAAAAATCCTTGGACATGCACCTAAAATGTTGGTTTAACCGAGTATTCCATCCAAAATCCTCAAAGAGAGCTGAGGGGCTGGGTAAAAGGAATATTCCACCTAAAACCCCAAATATAGACCCGAAAGGGTGGTTTAGAAAAAATCCTTCAATGTAGACCAAAAAAGTTAGTATGAAGGAGTATTCCACCTTAAATGTAGACCTAAAGGATGGTTTGGAGTAATATTCTACTCTAAAATCTTCCAATGTAGACCTAAAAGGTTGATCTGATGGTATATTCTACCCAACATCCTGGAACATTTACCTAAAAGGTTGGTTTAATAGTATATTCCCAGAAGAACCCTTGAACATTGGGCTTAATGGTATATTCCACCCAAAATACTTGTACATATACCAAGAAGTCAGTGTAAAGGAAATGTAGACCTAAAAGGATTGTTTAAAGGAATATTTAAACTATTATTTTCATTATTTAATAATCTGTTATCAGTCAGAACCCTGGCAAACTTATTTTCATCAGTTTTTTAGTGCAAGTCACAAATAAAGGACCTCTTGGTTTTTCCTGGCGTTACTGAGTCCAAAGCTGCTGTTTCAACACAGACACGTTCACATGCATCCACAAACCTCTCAGCATTCAAACACCCACAGACAGGAGGCCGGCTGGGCCGAGGCTCGGCGGCGTCCTCAGACCCACGAGTCGGGGAGTCGCTGAACTTGTTGGTCCGGTTTGAAGACCTCTGTGTGGTCCAGTAGAAGTCCACGTAGTCGGTGTTGGCTTTGAACTGCAGCGACTGGCCACCATCAGGTGGACCGGCTCGTCCTCGTAGGGCTCCTCCTGTAGCCTTGAGGGAACCACAGGAACATTCAGTAGCTGTTGGAGTTCTTCCTGTCAGGCTCGTGGTAGAACGGCTCTGAAGAATCTTGTACTTGTCTTATCTGGAACAATCTAACAGCCTAAACTGTTAACAGCGGTGTAAAGAAGCAAACACTCAGGCATAGATTAGGACTCAAACTAGATTTATTTTAGAAAACAAATCAACTTAGAGGCATTTGTTCACACATGTGGCTGAATAGGAGGCCGTCCAATCAGATTCGAGGTCCTCACTCTGTAGGTTGGTTGGTTGGTGAGACTCTTGGACCTCCATCAGCTGACGTGGATGTTTGATGGTCTTCCTCTCTAGTGCCAGATGATTCATCCATGAATTCAGCAGCTACAGACTGAAATGAAGCTCATGCTGCCATTATTGAATTCCTGTTCCAGATCAAATGTTCAGAGCTCAACTTGAATGCAGCCCTCTGCTGTCTGATAGTTTTTCTCATTGTAGTCTTCAATAAAGTCTTTTTCCTCATGTAAGGATGTAGTGAGACTCTTTCTCAGTCTCTGCAGACGTCCCTCATTGTGCATCTCCAGAGAAGAAACAGAAAAACTGCTCACTGCTTCAGCATCACAAACGCTCTCCAGCATTGAGAGTGTTTTAGGAATTAATTCATTGTGTTGTGAACTTTGAAGGAGCAGAAACTTTACAGCTGCCAAAGATATGAGCTCCAATTCTGGATGTTTTAGGAAATGAAGTTCATCAAATGAACACTTGATTTTTGCTGATAACACTCATTAAATTACTGAAGAAATCCAACATAAAAACCTGTAAACTCTCAGGCAGCTTTTGTTAAAGTTTGTCTATAATTCTATCATCATGTTCTGGAACCAGGACTCTGCAGAAGTTCCTTCAAACAGATACTTGTGTGTTTCTATTTAAGGCCTCAGGTTTGAACGTATAGCAGAGGATTAGAAAGGAGTGATTTTAATATTTAAATCAGTCCAGTAAATGTTTGGTGTGAAAATTATTAAAATTTTGATTTAGATAGATTTGTGTCAAATAATATTGTAGAGTCTCACTTAAATATATCCAAATGAGTTCAGTGTATTTACATTTTATAGAATATTTGATTTCTTAATCTCAATACTGTAGGGTCTGACCCTAAATATTGATACTGATAAACAGCCTATTTCAGTTTACTTGTTGTTTTAAATAAGTTACTTTTTCAAAGTGCTTTTTGTCTCACTCCCCCTTCTTGCTTTTGCATATTGTAGCTCTACTTAAAACCTCATTAAGATCCAAATGTGCAAAAGGTAAATTCTAGCTATTTTTCAACTGGTCTTAAGATTTTGATCAGGTCTGTATTGTCATGTTGACTATATGATCAGTAAATGTTACCATCAATTATAACGTCCACATTGATCAGGAAAAAAAAACAAACTATCAGTTCATTCAGAAACTGTGGGGTTAAACCTAAAAACACAGACCTCAACAGCAGTTTGTTTCAAAGCAGAACATCAGCCGGTTTTCACTAAAGAAGCTTTCAAAGCAACAATTAAATGACAGTTTTGTTCTCATTAAGTTCAGAGTCAGCCAAAATAATGTACACACATCAGGAAAAGAAAAACTTTTATAAATATTTCATTTGTATAAGTACTTCTATACATATAGATACCTCTTTCAAAGTTTGATCAAATCACAACTCTGTGTCCTGTTGTACGATGTTTTCCCAACAGATGGCGCTACCCTCATGAATGGAGCATCAACAAGTGACATCTACAACACAACAGAAATGTCTGGAAGCCAGTGGCCACCACTTTGAGCATCTCTTGTAATTGTAGAGGCCAAAGATAACTTTTATTAATCTCATGATGTCTGAATAAATTTGGTATTGAAATATTTATGCAAGTTTTTCTTTTCCTGATGTGTGTAAACATTATTTTGGCTGACTCTGTATAATGGGTTTCTGACAGGTCACCAGGCAACATCTTTTTATAATAATGACAAACATACCTGCATTCTACAGGAGTGATTTTCCTCATGTGCAGGTAAAGATGTGTGAGGAGCTTAGAGATGACAGGAGCAGGAGTCATCCTCACTAATTCAGCTTCCACCTAGAAACAGAAAGACCACAAACAAACACACTGATATACTCTCAAACATTCAACCTCACAGCCTCAAAATATCTGTTTAGGAAGTGTTGTGTTTCTAAATTCTGCTGAAAGCATTGACAGACATTCTCTTACAAGGTTGTGTAAAAAGCAGCCTGTCCTCTGAGCTACTGAGAAATCTTCCTGAACAACGTTTCTACGTGTAAATCAGCTCACCAAAAACTAAAGTCAGAGATAACAGGTATCACAAATTATAAACAACTTTCTTTGTTAACTCAGACTTTCTGCTTCAACCTCACATAAAAAGGGGAGTTTAACTCATCAGGTGACTGAAAATGAACGGCTTGTGCAGTTCTAGATCCAAAAGTAGGATGTTTCAACTCATGTTTTACTACAAATAAATGCAATAGTAAATAAATACAATGGCTGGTTGTTAGTTTATTCACTATTAATGTCACTTTATATACTGGATTGAACTTGAGCAGTGGAAGAGAGAAGGAATTTAATGAAATTATGGAGATTCAGAGAGGTAATGTTGCGCAATGTTAAGTTAAGCGCTGTTTAATCCAAACCAGCTGAATGTTAAACTTTAGTGCAGCTCAACGGGTTTCAGTTAACCTTAAAGTGAAATAACTTTTTTAAAAGCTAAAATACATAGTAGAGAAATACAGGTTGAGAAGTTCATTCTACAAATGACAGCTGCGGCAGCAACTAACACAGGTGTTCAGCGGTAAGTTAGCCACCTGTGTTAATTAGCCCGCTAGCTAACTTAGCCGCTTAGCCAGCTAACGCGTCTGGACCAACTGCTCAAACACGACAAAACACAACTCTTCACAAGTCGCTGACTTAACGTACAACAAAACAACGCTACAGGTTAGAAGTATTTATCTACTTACCGTGTTTTACTCCAAAAACAAGATCAACAGCAGCCAGAGATGCTACTGGACGTGCCAACCATAGATATACAAAGACTAGATACGCTAGCGTGCTGTCTTCTATATTATCTATGGTCTTGACCAATCACTGCTCTCTGGCTCCGCCCTCTGAGAATCTTGTTGTCGTTTGGCTCCACACTTACTGATGACCACTTCCGGTTTCAGAAAATGGTAAAACGGACCTTTTTTCGTTTCTGTCTCTTACTGATTTTACTTTCTTGTTATTCTAAATATAAAACAAAAATCAAAGCATTTTAAAAAAATCGTATATCCCTTTTTGATCATGAAAAGGAAAAACGCCTTGTATTTCAATTTTAATTTTTGTATTTTAAAATGAAAATCAAATAACTACTCGTTTTGTTTTTTTTTTCAATACCCGTTTCAGAACGGAAAATCCAATTACCAGATCCGTACGACCCACGACACACACCTTTGACACACTTCCACACATTAGTTGAGGAGCCGCGAAAACCTGGTCGCGCCAAACTATTTTACATCTGGCGTGAAGCTCTCCAGCAAACTACAGCGTCGGATGAAAAGTCCAGCCACTCGTCTGGCCCGGATTCTGCCACCAGCGCGGATGAAGCCGATCTTATCGAAGGAACTGATCATTCCAGTGACATGTAAGTTTGTATTCATGAGAAGTTGTTTGTTTTGAGTTGTAGAAAAGTAAAGAAAGTATAATATACATGGAACGCCGCCGAAATCATTCCGCGCAAAATACGCATCATTTTTACAAGTCATGTGCTGCGCACAGCTAACGTACCACGTAACGTTTTCTGTGTGCAGCATTTACAATGTTGGGAAGGAGGAGGAGGCGGAAGAGGAGAGAATGGAGGTCTCCTGCTGTCCTGGTACCCCAGCGAGAGGTCGAGGGACAGACCGGCCTCCAGCCAGGAGACGCTGCAGCAGCCGCTCCACCAGCGAGCGCTCCGGGCCAGAGGCGCTCCCTACAGCTGGCTGGAAAACTGAGAAGGAACCTGACAGCTTACCTTCTCTGCCACATTTCCTGCCGAAAAGGAGGCCAGGTGTCCAGCCACCTCTGTCAGAATATGTGGACAGCCCTTCTCCATCAGACCTGTCCAAGTACTTGGACCAGGAGACCATCAAAATACTGTTTCTGATTCAACTCAGTAAAAACGATTTTCTTTTATTTTCAAATGCACTTTTTATGGTCTGACCATGGTTTTGTACATAAAATATGTGTGTTCATAAGTATCTGGCACACTTAAAAATTTGATTGCACTATTGTAAATCATTTGTTTTGATGTTGATGTTGTCTCTTTGCAAATTTTGCAGTTTTGTTTATTTTCGTTTTTTTTACAGGTTACAAAATTGACCATATCTCAAAAAGCAAATTATGTACAGACTCCAAATAAATTTCCTGTGGTTCCAAAGGATAATGTGCAACTTTTTTACATTTACAAATTTGAGGGATACAGCTATGCAATTTCTGTATTTTGAAATATATGTGAAAAAAACAAGAACGATTTTAATTTTTTTAAGGTTTATTGCAATTTTAAGCAATTTTTTGTAGTAGTTAAGACATAAGTCAACACAAAAAATTGGGATATCAGGGTTATTTTGATGTAAAGCAAATAAAAATACTCCAAAAATGGCACTACACCATGTAAAAATGTAAAAATATGTCCTGGTGGACTTGCACTATGGTGGGTCTTAAAGGGTTAAAAGGACCGGCAACATATGGAGAGTTAAAGGAAGACAATATGCTGATGAATGACTTCAACCCCTGAAGCTGGACATCTTGATATCCCAGGATCATTTACCTTGTGACATACGGAGCCATAAAACCTCATTGTTGACTTTTCAGCTCCTGATCTGCTTACATGCAGTGTTGATGGACGCCAAACAAAACCAAACATACACGGTCGGTATTGCAAACTGTTTATTTGTCATAAATGAAAAGTGTGCCATTCAGTGAAAGGGAGAAAGAGAGGGCTGGGCAGTCAGGGACGGTCGATGTCTTTGGTCCATACTCTGGTGGAGGGGGTGTCGATGAATCGGTGGGAGACAAGAAAAGGCACTTGAGTTTACAGTTGTCTCAGAAAAGTTTTGAAGGACACAAGATCTACTGGAAGAATGAATAAACTAGGTGTTTTAACCTCCATTATGCCTACTATGAATATCACATACAAAATGCCCCATGTGAGCACAAAATTATATAGCTACATATATGTATATACAGTAAGGAATCAGAAATAAAGTGTGACGGAAAGAAGAAGAGGAAAAAGTGAACTGTTCGATTCATCCCCTTTGGAATTCTTTACAGGCTGAGGAAAGAAAAAAAAAGGCAGCAATTTTAAACAGGACAAGATTATTTCTTTGGCGATAACCTAATATCCCTACAGTTTGGAATGTGAAACTAAAGAGGAAGTGGTTAAAGAGACGCAGACAGCATCACTGATGAGATAATTACTGTCTGAATCCAGCACGTCTAAAGAAAGGCTGAACAGTTGATCACCTTTAATCAGTTCATAGTGCAGCTCACCGTCAGTGTTTGAGGAAAGTTGTAGAACTTAGTACAACTTCAGTCTATAAAGATCTTTGTGACATTAAAACCAACCTGCCATCTGCAAGCACATACGAGGAAACAGTGAAATACACCAAGTTGCTGCCTTTTCAAGCTTTGCTTAGTTTGAGCTAGAATGACTAACAGTATCTCCCTACCAGCACCTCAGGTGTTCACTCATCAACACATTCAATCTTTAGTTCATGTAAAAAGTGTAAAAATGACAACTGACCCTCATATGGGGACCCTTGTTCTGCACTACTAACTGCCTCTGAGGCGTTTCACCAGGCAAACAAAGGAGATTTCAAGTTCCTGCTTGTGGTCGACCTCCTTAAAACAGCAAACGAACATTTTCACACTTTGGTTTTTTGTACACAGTATATACAGGAGATATTATGTGATAGTCAACGAGCTATAGAGGTGCTGGTAGAAGGATTTTGTTACATGAGGACAGGAAACAGCCGTTCCTTAGCCTCGTTAAGGACGGTGCCACAGAAAAGCTCAGGGAAGCAGCTGAGTTATCTTTTTAACAAACAAGGCTCATTGCTGCCTCCTGAGGCCAGAGAGCTGAAAACACAACGCAACTACTGTAGCAACACAACTACGGCTGTAATGAGTGTATTTCTCCTATCAGTCAAGGGGCAACAATGAGCCGGCTCCACAATCAAAAACACAATTTGACAAGCACAACAGAGGTGAGATTTACAAGGGGTGATCAAAAAGTTCTGGGACTGTTCATGGTCACAAGCGTGCGACCTGAGCGAGCTGCAACTGTCAGGAGACCAAATGAAACTACGTTATCAACAGCAGGGACCTATGTGACACAGTTCTGTCTGGTAAGTGTGGATTTGTAATTTCTCTATGGATTGGAAACTAGAGCAGAGAAGAAACCATCAAACTCTGAGTCAGTGGCATGATCCAGCCTTCAAGTTGAGGATCACCATGATGAGAGTTTGGTCAGCAGCTAATACCAAGAGAAGAAGTTTCACTAGTGGAAGAGCCACAGTCTCCAAAACTCACAAAGGCGTGTCAGATGAAGAGCATGGTCATCGTTTTATTCAACATTCCCACTAAGAATTAGTCCACTAGAGTCCGACTGCCAAGGCAAAGTTCTACTGTAACGTCCTGAGATGTCTGAAGGAGAACATTTAGTGGAAACAATCTGCAGTCTCCATTAATTAGACAGTTTTTTTTTCCCCACAACACAATAGTTGCTTCCCAGTTGCCCTTCTCACTAGATTTGTCTCCCTGTGCTTCCCTCATCTTCTTCAAATTGAAATTCAAGTAGAAGGGTCACAGTTCATTATATTCAGCTCCCACTGCCGATGATGCTTGACATGCTTACATAACGGAACAACTAGGAGAGTAACAAGCACTCAACCACCGCACAGGGAAACTTCAACGGAGATTGGGGGGGCGACAGTCCTGGAACTTTTTGATCACCTCTCCTCTGCTTTATCAAATGTGTTTTCAAATGATCTTTTAGCCCCAGCTGTGTTAAAAACCTGTCACTTCAGAGCATTTCTGTGGAACCATCTTAGATCATTGTCCTTATGGTGGAGGGAACTGCCCAGAGTGCTGCTTCCTGTTCCTAGTCTTAATGTTACACTAAGTGGCCGCTCAGCTTTATATTAACAAGGCAGCCAATCAGCAGATTTCCCGAAATGTGTCTTTTTAATTCAAACAAGCACATATTTACTAAAGACTGCAAACAAGTTTGCACTCTCTTCTCCACAATATTCACTAATTTAACTACTGGAGTAAAGTTTTTAAAATAATCTCAAATAAGAAAAAAAATATCTCCATATGATGAGAAAACTCACGAAGAATCAAAAATTGGTGGGAAAAAACCTTTTAAGTTCTTTTTTCCCCAAAAAAAACTGGAAGGAAGGAAGGAAGGAAGGAAGACAAAACATTATGAAGAAGATGCAGCAATAACGTAACAACCAGTTTTCCACCACAGCCTTGCAGCTCCGCATATGTACACAACTACAAGAAGATCAGAGCTGAGGAGCCACTAGGGGTCCCTGTCTCTTAATAAGAGCCCACAGCGACAGAACGGCTTGATCAGCAATGAGGTATTCACCAGCTTTTTGTTCACAAACTGAACACTAGGATGAAATTGAACCCCAACAACAGCCTCGCAGCAACTGCTTGGCAGAAGAAAGATCTGTGAAATCCATACAAGCCTCCAACGCATTCATCAGTTTGATCAGTTTTACTTCCACAAATGGATAAAGTGAGGGATATAAAAAGGAAAAGAGATCTTGCACCTTATTTTCTCGCATATTTATAAATCGCACTCTACAAGCACCGTCTGTTTAGAAAGCCGTCATGATGCAGACATCCATGTTTCTAGAAAGGCAAATGTGAAGTCTGTGACTAAAGGCAAGCACGACATTAATATGCCATCTGTGTGCATATAACAAAACACAAAGAAGAAACTGCACGTGTGGAAGAAGATGCAGCCGAGTAAATGTTCAGAACTATGAAACATGATGTGCACAACAAAGAGTTTCCTTTGTCGAGACTTTTAACATTATTCTACAAAAGGTAATGAGCCCTCTCTTAGTTATAAAATAATGGACAGCAAGCCGAGAACAACAGCACATGATAACCCTGTCAGCCAGTGTGTGGGTGATACATCACTGCCTTAGGCAATATTACAAAGGAATAGTTTGACATTTTGGAAAAAGCACTTATTCACTTTCTTGCAGAGTTAGATAAGAACATAGACACCACTCTCATGTCTTTGGTAAATATGAAGATTAAGCCAGCAGCTAGTTAGCTTAGCACTGAGGCTGGAAATGAGAAATAACTAACTTTTCTCTACTTCACATATAACCCTCCATGATTTTACACCTTGGGGATTAAGTACTTTGGTTTATGCACAAAAATAAACAAATAAAACAGAATGTGTTAATTAGTGAGATTTACAGATGCAGTTTGTGACATTAGGACAGGTAACAAAACTGTTTTTCCACATTTCCAGTCTTCGTGCTCGGCTAAGCTAACCAGCTGCCGGCTCTAGCTTCATATTTACAGACATGAGTCTGGTGTTAATCTACCAATTTAACTCTGAACAAAAAAGAAAAAATGAGAATATTTACAAATGTTAAACTACTCCTTTAAGAGAACAACATCCGTGTCCACAGAGATGCTCTCCAACTAATCTAAGTCCTAGTGTTGACAAGTTCCCTACTCTTTGTAGCAGCCATACGAAAAGCTCTGGATTACAGTTTGATATGTCTCATTTTCACCTTGCAAAGATTAACGACAGTCTGTAGTGTTGATTGCTTGTCTACTTCTCTGATGACAGAAATCCCTGTTAATGCTAGAACTACTTTTGTACGTTCACAATGCTTTCCACGGTGAAGGCATTGAAATGGTTCTGGGAGACAAGGAGAAAGAAAAAGATCTGATGTTCAAATCAGAGAGCTGACAAAGCCACAGCAAAAATAGAAAAGTACTAAGAGTTCAACTTCAATAGTGCACAGATTGTTGCAAGTAATCATGTCAGTCTCTGGCAGACTGTTTAACTGCAAAAACTAATAACAGAGACTGACAACAGCATCGCAATGAGATCTCTCAAAGGGGACCTAAAGATAGAAGCGGTTATCTTAACCAGGAGGGAGAAATGGAAAAGGAAGAGTGATTACAGAACAGTGGGAGCTTTTCAAGTTTGAAGGATGACTGAATTAACGTAGAGAGGCGGCGCCACAGCTCAACTGACGGAAATATGTAAACTTGTATTCTATTCTTCATTGAGAGGAGTTAGTGGAGGGGGGGGGCGTGTTGGGTTGGGGGGAGGGAACAGAGAGAGGAGGGGGAGTGCAAGGGTTAGTAGGTGGGTTTGATTGAGCAGGTGGTTTCCAATGTCAAGGGCAGTGCGTTCGAGGAACCCTTTGGGGCAGCCCATTGTGAGAGGGTCGGTCTTGGTTGTGAGAGGGTCGGTCTTGGTTATGAGAGGGTCGGTCTTGGTTGTGAGAGGGTCGGTCTTGGTTGTGAGAGGGTCGGTCTTGGTTGTGAGAGGACGTAGAGGAATGGGAGGGACCTCTGGAGCTGTTGGAGTGCTGTGATGAAGGACCAGAAGAGCCACTGTCACCCTGATAGCGATGGTTAGCTCGGCCAGCGTTCCGGTCATGGTAGGAACCGCCGTTATACCGCTGACCACCCGAGTGATACCCTTGTCCCTGGAAGGTGCGCCTGTTTCCTTGGAAAATCTGAGAGGAGACCTCAAAGTCAGTCGCTACATATTTGAGCTACGGGGCTGCTTCATGACCTCAGTGTTTGACAAACAAGTGCTGACCTGTTTGGTTGGTGGAGGGCGGGTTTCACTGGAGGGGCTCTGAATCTGGGTGGGAGGAGGGGTCTCCAGCAGGCTGGGGCTGGCGACAGAAGATGACGTGGAGCTACAGCGAGATCGATTTGAGTAGCCTGTACGTGGATGGTAAACTGTGAGAGAAACAACAGGGAAAGTCACCGACAGCACAACATGTAACCTCTCATGAAGCAGGACATTGGTTTGGTAAAATCCTTCTAGACTAAGTCTTGGCATCTTGGTAACTCCTCCAAGCAGCTATTTTAGGATAACAAACATGACCAAGTCTGTTCGAATAAATGGGGGGAAGGCAATAGCTGCAGTTTTAATGGTCATTGGGGCATATAAACTGCATGTGTAGAATCACCAGTCAAATCTGATAAAAATAATTTGAAAGTTTGGTATCTTCACCCCAGGGTTTAAATAAAGTTTTATGCAGCAACTCAAATGGCTGGATGTTTTTGGGGGATGGGGCGTGTGTCTTACTACAACCACCACCTTTGGCCATTCTGCCTTAGTGTTTTAATTTGGAATTCTTAAGTGGTGTGTCTCTTCCTTGTAATAAAAAAAAACAACTGAAAAAACTCCTTCTACTGATCTGTATTTAGCATTTCAAGTAGTAGTATTTTCTCCGTCTTTTCAGTACCTTTGACATCTGTGGCTGTCATCATACTATGGAAATCCACCAATGGCTCATTTAGAGCGCCATCCACCAGGACAGGCCAAATCAATATTCAGTTCAACAAACCTTTTGACATTTGAACCCACTGGCAAGCATTACACTGCCTAAAAACATAATGTTTCAAATTCTGTTCGCAAATCGGCTTTTCTCCTCTTCATCTGAGATTTATCAATAAGTTTAAGTGCCTGTGATCTCACCAGAGCTTGTTTATTGTGCTGCTACATTTTCAAACCATGAGAGCGGCACAGACGCTTAAATAGTGCTCCACTGATTGATCCCTGCACTCCTATAACATTCAGGTAAAGCTGTTTCCATTCCACACATCTGGCATCGGGTGAGTCAGATTACTGTACAAAGATTAAAGTTAAATTAAAGTCTTTGATATTTTAATGAGTAAAATGTGCAGAGACCCATTGGGTGATGTGTGTGCTAAATATACTGCAATTAAAGTTAATTCCTCTGTAGGTCATTTAACATGGCTCACATTTCAAGCACATTATGATTATTAGCTCATTAGTGGCCATTCCAGCTGTGACACTATAAACATCTGAGATCTGTGGTGTTGTATTCTGTCAGCGGTGGGGAAAAAGTGCTTGGTTCCAGTCAGCAGACAGGTAGGAAAAGGGTTTCTAGTTTTTACACAAACATCTTGAAGATAAACAGGATGCTGTACCTGATCCAAACCCCAAGATGCTCGTCTTCAGCGGTTCAAGATCAAAAGTAAACCTCACAGCTTTTCCAAGGTCCTCGTCATATTTACGTTCACTCACAAAGTGCTGCAACAAAAGAGAGATAACTAATTATAACCAGCAACAGCCTGTTTTTAGCCATTTAAATTTTTCCTTTTCCAACAACACAAATTAAATTTCAATTGGGCATTAAAGATTACCACCTATTTCATTAGTTTTGTCATGGACCACTGTGAGATCCAAACAGAGACTGTTAAAACCAGAGCGGCAGGTACCTTGATGTCTGCACGCAGTTCAGTCAGCTGCTCCTCCGACATGGATGCTGACCGATCCGTCAGCCGTCTGAGCTCCTCGGCTTTCTTCTGCCGGGCGTCCAAAATCACCACTGCAACACAGCAGTAAAAATATGAAAGTTTACAGATGTGAATCAAGCTCATCTGAACACTATTTCAGATTTTTTTTTTTTTTTTTTTTACCAATTATGTCAAATTAATTATGAACTGATTTACAATGTGGTTAAGTAAGTCTTTATGTGTTGCGTCTTCATCAAGTCTGACAGAAGATTAAATCCAGCCAGAAATTAAAGTCTACAGAGGAAAAACTTTGTCAGTCTAAAGTGTATGCTCTAAAATTCACTGTGAAACACATTTATTGTTAGCCGAATTGGAGTTTTGGCGGATAAAGACACTCTCTGGCAAAGTTAAGACAGTGTGATTGCTGCTATGATTCCTGTCTGCACACCAATCAACAATAAGCCAGAGTATTCTAACAAACACAGATCCTCCACTTGGCTCAGAGGACAATGAGCATTTCTGAAGTCCCACCAAAGACCCTTTTTCTTCCTTTTAATAATCAAAAATGATTAACAATAAATTTAAGAATCATGCAGTCATTACTCTAAACAACAAAAAAAGACTAAATATGCTTTCAGTAGTTCTCAAGACATAAAAACATTCCTTAAGTGTACTGAGGATTTTACAGAGGAATATTTATGCATGTATGTCCATATGAATGACTTTGTCTTACAAAAAATAAGTAATGGTGTTTTGATTGAGACGAGGCAAACTGAATTTCATTGCACTGACTTTTATGATTTCGGACACTTAGTGGAACAAAATAAAATTTGTGAATGTCACGGTGATACAAATATAAAGCGAATACAGTGGAATGATATGGGGAAAAATGTAATTGTAATTATTTTGACAGGTGTTTTGACATGAGATTTTAGTGGGAATGGTATGTTTTCCATTTCTCTTCTACTGAAACAAACATAAAAATAATGATGTGGTTGTTGCTGCTGTCTATGTCAACTAAGCAGGTTTCCAATCATCTTGAGAATTTGATAGAAAGGCCGGGACATCCCTGAAGGACCACAGTGCTTTATTAATTATGGCATGTTGTGACACATTTTACCTTTACCAAAAAACTGCACCTTCTGTGATTTGGATATTATACTTGGCCTTATAGCAAGTTCAATAATATTTAAAATAATAATTAGTAAAATGATTCTTAAGTTGCAGCCCCTGGAATACCCACCGGTTGTTAGTTCTACTCGTACCTACAGTCACACACCCAGGATGAACAAAGATCATCATTTTCTGGTTTTGGTCAAAACAATAATGATTTGCATAATACAAATACAAATTTCTGTGCGTTGTATCACTCCCCTTAGGAGAGCGAATGGTTGAAACATGAGTTTACACAAATGTAACAGAGGAAGGAGATGAGTGGAAGGTAAATTTTAGGAGACCTGTCTTTTGTATTGATGAAGAAGTACTAGAGTTTCTTTGCTTTCCTCTCAATTCACCACACACCTTGCACAAAGACAGCATTGAGTCTCCCTTGTCACCTGACACTATTCACTTTTTCCAGGCCTGGAACACACAACAGTGTGCACTGAGGGGACAGAATAAGAGAGAATGGCCTACCTGTACAAATATGCAGTCCTGCTCCGTCATGTTACACACTAACAACACACACACATACACTACCAACACACACACACACAGGAATGCTCTAGGTTTATCAGGACCCCAAGGGCACCATTGCAGTTTTGAGGAAACTGGGACTTGCTGTTCCACAACAATCTTTTTTACTACCTCCGGAAGTGATTTAGGTCAGATTCTCCAGGCCCTTGAGTCAGGTGATCATATTATGGGAAGAATACTAGCAGCTCCCAGGTGGTATGTGACAAGCAGAGCTCGGTCTACTTGCTGAGAAATACGGTACTTACTGGCCTCAGCTTTCACTTTGTCCATCTCTGCCAGTAGAGTCACTTCTCTGTCCATTAAACTAGAAAAACGGAGAGGAGAAAAAAATATTGTAGCATTGATCAAAAGAGAATGCTACACAACAAAGTCAGCGGAGGAAAATGCAAAACAGCAAGTGCAATACAATTAGTACAATATTTAAACAACGCTACACATGTCATAAAGCAGAAGTCTCATTTTGACGTGATAAACCAATACCAGAGTCTGTCATTGTTACTAGAAACAGTTTAATGTATTAGTAGGTACGACGCCAAAAAAGGCGGGGAAAAAAATTCAATCACTTCTGTAAAAATTATTCTATATAAAAGATAAGTAGCTTTCGTAAGTGGTGGGTGAAATCCAGTCTACATTGTAAAAAATGTCTGTACATTTTACGTGAAAAACTGTCAAACCATGATGGTAAAAATTTGTAAACTCTAAAACAGTTTGATGAAGTTTCAAAAGAAGTGAAAGAATCACTATAAATAGGTTATTCAAGAGAAAAGTGTGTTTTTTACATTTTTTTCTCATGAAAAAATACATTTCCCTACTTCTGCTCAGTTTTTAATGGAAAAATGCCGTAATATGTATAACAATACTGTAATTTTTGCATTTAATTCTCGACTAGAACACAGTTTTTCCCAGTTAAATGTACATATTGTTGTACTGGTAATGAAAACATGCTTTAATATTTACAATAAGCAACATGGCAATTTCTGCATTTATTACATGTAAAAATACAGTTTGTCACCGGTCAAACTGATGTACTTTTCTGTTAATAACAGACGTGCTTCAATTTTTATGACAATTTTAACTGCAATTTTTTACTAAAAATACCGTAATTTCCCGACTATTGAGCACACCTGAATATAAGCCCACCTATTAAATTTAAAAAGAAAAAAGTTTTGTACATATAAACTGTACCTGTCTATAAGCCGCAGGTGTCCACGTTGTAACATGAAATATTTACAAAGAAAGATTTTTTTAACTTTTAATAAATGCTTTCTTCCAAACAGTGCCTGTAACATGGCAGTAAAACGCAGAATCCAGCGTCTCACCATCGATTCATTGATGCCAAGCTAACGTGCAGCAACTCTATTTCCTTCTTCGACAGGCAGATCGATTGCCGTTAACTTAAAAGCTGTATCTTCTGCATTTCTTTGTGTGTTTTCCATGATGAGGGTGTGTGCATGAAGCACAAAATGACCGATCTGAAGAATTTAGTGTGAGTGCGTTTGATTTAATTCGAACAGTTTCATTTTTCTGATGTGACGAGGCTAAATGTACTGACAGCATGAAGCTCACCCATGAAAATCTATACATTAGCCACATCATTGTATAAGCTGCATGGTTCAAAGCGTGAGAAAAAAGCAGCGGCTTATAGTCTGGAAAGCATGGTACATATATTTAATGTTAAATACACTAACTGTTGTGCTGATGACGGAAAAATGCTGTCAAATTTATAATAAGTTATACAAACTTTATTTTACATAGCATTTTCATGTAAATTTTCAAATTTTTAAAGGTCAAAACTTTTTTTACAGTAAAATATGGAATGAAGCACGAATTTTCACCCTAAAATCAACAATATCAATACATTTCTTCACCGTAAATGTGGAAAATGTTTTCCTGTAATTTTACAGCAGCTTTCTGGCAACCACAGCTGCCAGAATTTTACCGTTAAAACTATTTTTTTTACAGTGTACGTAAAGACAATCTGCAGAGGTTTTGACCACCAGTAGCGCTAAAGCAAAATGTTTTAAACAGGAAAGATAGGATGCAATATATACAAGCACAAACTCTATTCTGCTTTTCACAAATTTATATTGACAATGAGCAAACAAGCACAGCATGTTTATTAACCTTTCTAACACAGCACTTTAAAATGTGCATAAAAATGTACGCCACGTGAACATCACTAGTGTGTGAAATACCCGTCGGAACAGAAAAATTAGGCCGCCTGAGTCAGACAGTAGCTTAAAAAAAGAAACTGACAATCAGTCGCCAGATGACCCATCATGCAAAGGTGAGAAAAGTCTGCAGGGTTTGAATTTCTCCTTCAAAATCGAGAAATACTCGTTTATTTTTCTGACTGTTGGCTGTAAGTGAAATAATGCCAGATTTTATTTTGTGTCTTCTTCATGGACACGTCTTGTTTAAACTATAGCATGCTTGTAAGATAAGAAATTAGTGGTTTGCCTACAGAGTGTGGAAGCTGAGCACTACACACACACTGCAGACTGATAGACATTGACAATAATTCTCAGATGTACGTCGCTTCGGATAAAAGCGTCTGCTAAATGAAATTGTAGAATTGTAATTGGGGTGCACCCATGACAGGCTTTCTGTAATTTAATACCATCTTTGGCTGAGGATTACTCAGATACACAAAGCCAGTATGGATGTTGTCAATTTCTCTTCATGGAAAATAGAGTTTTGGTTTTGTATCTCAATTTATCTACAATAACTCTGGAATTTAACAAACAAATTCTTTTGCTAACCATTCTAAATGCTAAAATGTCCTTTTTTCCAGTCAGTTTGTTAAGTGGGCTTCCATTTACTCAACGGTCAGAATTAGCCAGAAGACGCACTAATCTAAATAAGGTAACATTAAATAAGGTAACACATGCTCCTTGCTTATACTGTAAGTGTATCGATCAGGCTCCCTGTTGTGTGAAGTCACTCACCCCCAAGGCCCACTCTGAGCCAAGAAAAACCCTTGTAGCCTTCTACAACAATGGTAGTCTTAGCGACAGACCAGCAGCAGGAGCATCATGGGAGTTGTAGGTGTTGAACACTGACAAACCAATCTGTCTTTTATCTTTGTTGAACTGAGAAAGCAATGAAACTTTTATAAGCCAGTGGGGAGCTAAGTGTGGAGCTAAATGGATATCCTGACCATCAACTACAGCATCACGTTTCAGCTTTTCACAAACTACAGAGAGAGAGAAAATAAATGTAAAGAACATATTCTCAGAGTTAAGCTATGTCTAAAAAGCTTAAGTTTTGGAGTTTATACAGATGCCCCTTTTCAGTCTGAATTTAATCTAATCTACAATCTTCCACAATCAATTAGCCCGTGAGCTACTAATTTACTGCTAGCAGCATTAGCAACACCAAATTGTCATATTAACGATCAATAAAGTCATCTCATCCTGCTGATTCATGAATGCCTAAACTGATGCTAAGAGAAGCTGAACTTGGATTTTCTCCGATATATTCTAGCAGCATGTATGAGGTCTGTAAGCTACTCAGTGAAGAAGGTAGAGTGGACAAACTCATTCCACTGCACTTTATTGAAAGCATCAACAAAAGTTCCAACATAATGCAGTGTGATGAAATGAGCATTTCAACTATTGAGTAATCTGTCAGTTATTTTCTTGATTAATCAATTCATTGTTTGGTCTATAAAATGTCAGAATATAAACTGACAATCACTGCTTCCTCGAGCCCAAGAAGATTCCCTCAAATGTGTTGTTTTGCCCACAACCCAAAGATATTCAGGTTACTCTCATAGGGAAGGAAAGGAGCCAGAAAATACGCAGTTTTAAGAAGCTGACCTCAGAGAATTATGACTTTTACTAGATAAATAAATTATACAGATCTAACACAAATCTAATTGAGGACAACTTATTCATTAATTGTTGCAATTACTTTCACAACTATGTGAGATTAAAGGATAAAACAATTTCTGAAAACAGAAATATTCATCAAATCTTCTGAGTATTAAAGACAAACTACCAAACGCTGCACATAAATGTTTAATGCCTCACCATTTCAAAGTGTGGCAAATCATTTTACAGTGTATTTAGTTTCCAGTCTATAACATCCACCTTGTTACACCAGAAGCTCCGTAACAACAACAGGAGGTTCAACATATTCAAGAGTCCGTTTCCTATTATAAAATGCTGTGTCATTAAAAGGACAAAGGTGAGAAAAATGCCATGTGTTCACTAACCCTGTAAAAATGCAGCAACACCTGCACTGCTTTAGTAAACATCCAACAAAAATAACCCGTATAAGCAATGAAGTTCCTGGAACTTTGGAACCAATGAAACTTAACTAGAAACTTAAGCCATTTTTGTGAATTCCTGTTTGATTTATGTCAGCATCAGAAGAACAGTGATGGTTCTTCAAAGCTTAAAACTAGCTTTCACCAACAAGGACGCAACATAGTCTAAATGGTCTCTCTGTATATATTGTGGTGTGACTCATATACAGAGCATGAATGAAAAGGAGCCATATACAAATGTGACCGTCAACTAATGGTTATTTCTGTCTGGAAACTGAAACTAGCCTTCAGTTGAGACAAATGTCTTTGCGAACCTAACAGGAACATTGTGAATTTCCAGATCTTACAATGTGTAGCATCAGTGTCGACCTTTGGCTCATTGTTGTGTTTTGATCTAAAATTTAACATTTGCTTACATGCATCCCAAGCAGCATAAATCCAGCTTTAGAGTGTAAACTGTTTCTGTCCTTCACTCTCTGATGCTCTCAACCACTGACATACTTGTGCCATTTCTATTTTTACTCTCATACTTTTAAAAAAATTAGTTGTTAGGACCCGAGACCTTCAACATTTGGTTCAACATTTGCAGGTCATTTTGAGTTTGGGCTCAAAAATTCAAACTCGGGAAGTCCTCTGGCAGTACAGCACGGTCTAACTTTGTTTCTTTTTTTAATAATTATTAAAAAAAAAAATAAAAAAATACAACAGCAATGATTTTTGTTTGTCTCACACTAGGAGCACACTAGGAGCAGGGATCTCTTCTATGCTCCAATTACTGTATGGGAGCTAAGTTTAGCATTTTAGGGTATGGATTTAGGCAGATTTAGCTCATACATTCCTCAGGAGGTTTTTGGTGCCTTGGGAAAATTCTTGTGGCAGCAACAACCTGCAGGGTGTTTTGTTACACCTCATCTTTCAACATGCTCAAGTACTTTGTCACATCAAGATTCAGCTACAGCTATGACTACAGGCAGGTTTTAAAACGGATTTAAATTTTTTAAAGAGTTATGTATCGCTCTAGTCTCAAAGAATGAAGATCCTACACACTGCTCTTGCTCAGCATTTCAATGTGTTGATTATGAAAGATATGACAGATAAACTGTGATTCCTTCTTGAGACTGAAAGCAAATTTGCATACCAGCTCTGGAGCTCAGCAAACGTCTGCTTCATCCTCTTGATTGAGGAGTCCATCTCATCCTTGACTACCATTCTGTAGCGGGTCAGTGAGGCGGTGCATCTTTGCAGGTCCTTCACAGAGCGGTCAATGTTGGGAGCTGAGGTGGAGACATTAAAGGTGACTTAAGCAAGTGTTTAACGCCTAACATCTGACCCAAGTTTAAGAAACAAAATCAGTCAAGAAGTGCAATGACACATTTTGTGTCAGGTTAAGCCCTTCTGTATTCTTGCTGTGAAGTACATACAGGACAAAATAACAAGAGATAGGAGGTATAGGTGTCTCACCCATCTTCTTCACTGATCCTTGCTCATCAGTGGTGGGTGCTAACAAGGAGGTGGGGGGATGTGAATTTGAGCCTGGTCTGTGTCGGGACTTGTTGCCTCTCGGACCCTGGTGATTCCTCCTTCCCTGCTGGGGGGCAGGACTTGGAGCGCTACCTTGACTTTCTGCTTCTGCACCTGTGAGAAGCAGAAAAAAACTGCTCTTTTACAACAAATAAAACAAGTCATTTTTAAGATAACTACCCCTACAAGAGAACGATCCGAAATATGAATGAGTAGGAATAGTCGACACAACTGGTCATTAGTGAAGTATTTGAATAGGTAAGTTTCCCTTTTTCTAAGTCTCAAAGATTCATAGAGTGAAACACAGCTCTGGTAGCACTTTTCATTATATATAAGAATCTGTTTTGGCATTTATCAGAGGTTTGGGCAGCTGTGGCTCAAGAGGCCTGTCCACCAATAGCAGGGTTGGTGGTTTGGTCTTTGTCCTCTCCACGTGCTGAAGTATCTTTGAAATTAAAGTTGGTCTCAATGGCAGATGAGCACCCTGCATGGAAGCTTCGCCGCAATTTGGTGTGTGAATGAGAAAAACTGTAAAATGCTTCGAGTATCATTGAAGTAGAAAAGTGCTACATGAGTGCAGACAATTTACCATTTTATCAGGGTACAACACTTTTAAACTGAATCTGCTATGGTCCAAAATCTATGATAGTTAACGAAAGAACTTGTTTTGATGTATTATATTGTAAAATCTGGCATATAGTGAAAGATTACACAACAACAACATCATCATGCTCGTATTTTTACTATAACCTGAAAAGTTTGATCGAGTATATACACTTCTGCTATGACTGCACAAACATTTGTGAATCGCTTGCTTTCTCTTCACGGTTGCCACCCGAGGCCACACATTCTGTTCCCTTCTGTGAGCAAGTTTCATTTACATGTTGCACAACACTAAAATAACAAAGATTTTCACACTGTATTATTGTCTTGTGTACGGTGAGCTTCCCGTAGTTAAAGTCAAAATCAACATTTATCCAGGAACAGATTTACTTTGAAGGGTAAATAAGTGGCGGCTGTATGAACAGACCTTTACATATCCACTCTTTTTGCATTTCAGCAGGTTATTCTCTCCCTTGCACGTCAACCTAAAGACAGAAGGTTGGACTTTTACATATAAACGAACATGTGTGAAGTCCAAGCCAAATGAGTTCACATAATGCCCATCGGTGTAAGTAAATCTTTCTGTATGTCGCAGTATAGCGGAGTTTTAAATCAGGTGTCTGTGGTGACATTCCTGTGTAGCTGAACTGGTAACGTCAACCAGTGATGACTGGTTTGACAGAGCTGAAGAGGAGAGCAACCACAGTGCTAAAGGCAAAGTAGGCTAAAGCTTTGGCTACATATCTGTTAGAGACAACAGCGAAACAACAGGAAGCATCAACAGTGTTTGTGCAACAACTCCGATTGTGGGAGGAGGGACACAGAAATTCCACATTGCAGGTTTAAACTTCCTCAAACCTTCATGCTTCCTCCATTTGCTTAATCATCACATTTTAGCTTCATTTACCGGTGGTTTCAGATGTAGCAGGTTCAGAGTCCAGCTCAGCTGCATCCAGGGAGGCAGAGTCCAACTGTTCACTCAGCGAATCAAGTGATTCTCCATCCATTACTGATCCGTTGGCATGAAAGCCGTTCATCTCATCTTTGCTCTCCTCGGGCGATGTGGCTTCAGGTGGAGAGGGCTCAGCAGAGGCCTCTGGCTGAGGCTTGGGCTTCTTTTTCTTCTTGGGCTAGACACGGAGATATCAATATCAAACTATTGTTCAAATCCTCTTTGTTCATTATCTCTAACCTAATCAGTGCAGTGACATGGTTCGTTTCAATGCATGCTGGGACAGGCAAGTTTTGATTTATACCTGAGGTCATATTATATTTTGGCTGCATTTACTAATAGTTAATAGGGCACTTTAAACAACAAGAAGTTCAACAATTAGCTTCAAATGAGAACTCAACTCAACAAAATGACAACTAAGATGCAGGCTTTGTGGTTCTCACCTTCTTTTTTCCTGTGACATTCCACTCCTTCAGGATCTCAACTGCACTGCCTAAGGTGTAAACCAAAGAATGATGACGAAAGTACTCAGTGACACATGAAGGATCTTAAACCTTGTAACAACAACTCAATATCTGAAAGCCCTGGGGTGTTGTTTGTTAGCTGAATAAGGAACAAAGCAGTCTGACGTACAGGGACAACCCTCATGTTCTATAATTAAACTTGTGAAAATGAAAGCACGCAAATAACGCTCGACTTTTGAATACAAAGCATGGGATGCATGACGACAAAGCTGCTCTCAAGGTGATGAACAAAAAAAAAGGTAGTGCTGGAAATGTAAGCAGAATTCTAGTGCCGGGAAGGAAATTAGAAGCGTAACGAAAATACCATAACATCAAATATAAGTTGTGTTAAAGCTTTCTCTTTATAAGGTGTAAATGCAATACTTTGAGGGGAACATCGTATAATCACGGTAACTTCCCGAGCTGAGTTTAAACACCAACATCCTCATACCTTCTAAGAAAGCCTGCACGGCCTTGTCAACGCAGTTCTCAAAATGCTGTAACACCAGCACAATCTCATTGTTGCTTTTGTTGGGGACCACTGCCCTGACAGCGCTGATCTGTCAAGGGAAAGAAAGCAAAAGTAACACACATGGTGATTCAATATTTACTGTAAATCTGCAGGTACAGTGGTTAAACATTAAATTAACAGTCAGCTTAAGCACACAGTGATGTGTTTATTCTTATTGCTGCACTACTAATGTGAAATTACACAAAGCTTTTTAAATGCAGTTTTCTTTTTTGCAAAAAAACACATAAACATAAAACAGTAACTTTGAAGCCAATCATTTAAATCCAATTTTTAACAATAAATTGCAACATTTTTACCTTTTAATTATAATTTTCAGGCAGTTCTCAGTAACTTTTAAAAATATTTTAAAAGGAACAAAATATTTTCTTACAAGCCATGTTTGCAGTGAAGCTTGATTTTTTTTTTTTTTTTTTTTTTAAATTAAGTTAAAAGAATGTGAACTAGGCTTGATTCCATGAACAGCTTTGGATGCAGTAAACTAGGCTGGGCAATGTCGTCAGAAGGTAATAGTACTTGCTACGTTCCACATGGCTGCAATTAACAGGAGCAGAAGCCAGAATCAGTAAGCTCTTTGACAACCACTAAAAACCTCAAAGATAAAGAAGAACGAAAATTTACTTTAGCTATCTATGAGAAAATAATGAAGTAAAGTCTCCAGGAAATGTTTTCAATCAGGGAAGCTGAAATTATTCTATTTTTATAAAAAGGTGTTTCCACCTACCATTCTACATCCCGTTTTTTATTTATTTTTTTAAAAATTCGATAAATACCTCAAGCTGAACTTTTTGCAAAATCGGGTAAGTTTATCGGCAGTAATGGCTAACAAATATTTCACCTGTTCCTTTAAAGGAACCCCACAAATATTCTAATTCTACAACATAAAGCCAAACAATCTGCTGGAAAACATTACCACACTGTGGCACAACTACGTGCTGCCCTAATTTTCTTAAGTAGTTCCATTATAGATGCACAGCTTTGAAGAGTCTGAGGCTCGCTGTCATGACATTATATAATGATAAATCTCAAGTAAAGCCATCTTTCAAGCGATTTAAAGATGCCTAATTTGTTGAGCTCTTGACTCTCTCAATAACTGTCACAGACACTGATAAATCAAGGCTTGCTCTAAACATTTTTCCTTCAGGAAAACTCCAACCGTTGCTCATGCTCTGACAACTTGCCCTCTCATGTTCACTGTTGCCAAAAAGCATCTCTCCAGAAAACTGCTGTGCAGAGCTTGCAATTAATGAAAGTGAATGCCAAAGCTTAGCAATGTCTAACTTTGGGAAGTGGGTTGGAAGCCAATCACAAATTTTGTGATTTTATGTTTCAAATTCAGCCCTTCACCACAAAACCTGCAGCAGCTTTCATATGCAGCAGAAAAACATCTTACCTTCTCCTTCATCCTCTCGGCTGTTCCTCCCTGGGACATGACCATTTTTGAGCGAGTATCAAACACCACCCCAGACGTATCTGGAAAAATAAAGCGAAAACTAAACTCCACCCTTTTCTGTTCATGCCTCGTGGCATATTTGCAAACCACTGTAGAACATCATTTGCAAAACAAGACAACAATCAGACATCTTCACCAAGATTTCCTCTGTTCTGGTCTCAGTTCATGAACCCTAATCAAACGATAACGGCAGATCTATGCCTGCGAATCTGACACGTGGGTGACAAATTCATCTACATGAGCAAATCAAAGGAAACTATCCACCTAGTTGATCATTTCAAAATGGATTTGTTTCCTGGATACATACACACAATGTGAAAAGGAAGATGCCGGCAGCACGACAGTACTGTGGAGGTGGAAGGACTTGTTATTTAAGCATTTAAGCACAACCACTTCAGCTACCAGCCCGAGCAGCAAGCACTTACAACCTCATCACATGTGTGCCTGAACTGTCTGGAATCTGAATCTGATTTAAATGACTAATAGCCAATGATGGCCTCCAAAAAGACATTCTTGCAAGAGGAACAACTTCAGGGTTTCTCTTATCAGGGGCAGAATAAAAGTGGTCCTTTCAAAAACAGCTAAGTCAAGGTTAAGGAAAATCATTTCCTAGAAATATCGGACGACATTTATCTTTACAGTGATAAACAAAAGACTACAGCTGTGTATGACAAGTCAGAGTAAAGTCCAAAGTTAATCTATAGCCATTTAAAGACCAGGCAGGAACAAAACTGCTGAGACCTTGAAAAAGTTGCTTTTCTCATGCATGAAAGTAGGTTAATGTCACCGTAAATATTCGAGGTTCACTTTCACTGTTACACCATGTTTGTAATATTAGGACAACGCCATTAGATTCCAGCTGAACTAAATTATGAACACATTTTTTAAAAATTAAATAATTTACAACTATGACCTACCTATAACTTCAAGCTTCTTCAACTACAGGCTGTATTTGCAGACTAAATTTATATTATATATATACTATTACCTATAGATGCATAGTTGGCAAATTTATTTTAAGGTTAAATAAACAAGTACATACCCCTTTGGCTGTTTTTCTTTGCCATTGTTGTTGCACAGAAGTATCTGCTCTGTTGTATACTTCCTTTGCTGTACACTGCAATATTATTCTTCCAGTATACTTAGGCTGATGTTCAAATAAAGGCTCCAAGCCTAGTAGCTTTCAGTTTGAGTTTTTCTTGCTGAGAAAATGCCAACAAGGCTCACAACTGGCAGGAGTGTTGGAAGAATGAGGTTCAGATCCAGGACTTCACCATTTAGGCAAAGATTCGGGTTTTCCCCTTTTTTCCGCTCACCAAGTTGATCCAAATCTGGGGGGGGGAGAAGTAAAAACAAAATGTCAGCTATGTTGCACGAACAAGATATCAAAAATGGGTTTTGTATGTAAAGGACAGAGAAAAAAGACATTAAAAAGGTAACTGTAGTCATGTGTGCAAAATGAAATGCACAAACACTAAACCTCCATTTCTGTAAGATCTGAAAAAAAAAACAAATGCATGTGAAATGAAACCCATTTCCTCTGGCAATAAAATATGAATGAAAAACAGATTTCAATAAATTATCGTCTGTCTGGTGGAGCATTCTCAAAAAAATCTGCACTCAATATTGTCCTTGGCAGAAACACTGCATTTAGTTTGGAGGAAAAAGTTAGCAGGACTGCAGAGTAACACATCTTTGAAGGGTATTTCCTTTTTGTCAGTCCTCTGCAGGAGTGGCGGGTGACAATGACAAGAAGGCAACGCAGAATTTTCACACTGTCTTTACAGTCTGGGCCCTTTGAGGGGGTTGATGACTGGAAACATTCGAAAAATTGATTGACTGTTTAATGCATAATCAAAAACTACCTCAAATATTTAGAATGTTTCTGCAGCTGAACTTAAAACTGACAGCACAAATGGTCATTTGATTGCATCAGCATTGCCTTGGAAATATAAACTTCTGACCTTTGGACAGTGATTTGCTGCAATGTGCTTTTAATTTTACACCATTCACTGTGCCATGCTGTAAATGAAACAACAAACTGGATACAGAGGAAGCCTGACATCACAGCAATTAAATATAAAATATACTAAAATGTTACGGCAGCATTTTGTGTTCACATGTTCTAAGAATTTTGTCATTTTCTTGGCACTATCATGAAGTCCGATAATCAATACTGTACTTACACTATTGGGACTGGTGTCATATCTGAGTTTTTGTTTAATTTTGTCTCTACTAGCCTTAAAAATGTTTACCCGGACTTTCAGCTATCTGGACTCCGTTTTAGTGGTCAGCTGTTTGCCCCATTTAGGTTTTGTTTTCTGTAAAGGGAAACTTAAAAGGCTGTACAAATCCACACCTTCTTGATTAGGGCTTGGCGCACCACAGTCGTGGTTACGGCACACCTGTACAGACGTCAAACCTACATTAGCACAATCAACAAGTGACACTGCAGCTTCCACTCATGCAAACACTAGGATGCATAATGTTTATCAAGAGGGATGGTGCTTGAATCTTCAAGAGAGCCAGGTGCACTTGTGCTGAAAACGCTCAAGTGGCGACCAAAAAGTTTGTCTAAATTGAGTGATTTTACAACTTGAAGACACCTGCAAGAGAAAACATTCACTGGCTTTAGTCACAAAACAACCCACATACAGTCAGTCTCATCAAGTCATCAGGTTCAATGGAGAGCAAGTTTCAGGGTAATTGGAAATATTTCTCAGAATCACTACGAAATAATTCTATCTACTGTTAGAGAAGCCAATTCTGTCCAGGTCCACAGTCAATCAATCAGACTAGAAAACTGCGTATCCTTAATTAAAAGAGGAACTCTTAAGTGTAACTAGCTAATCAGACTGAAACCCCTGTCTTGTCTTACTGCAGCTTAGCTAGCATCTTGCATTAAATTGGATTCAGGAATTTGGCCTGCTGTAGAAGCCAAATTAGCCTCCATATTTTACTGTGAGGCAGCTGTAGAAATCTGTCCAAACCCAGACAAAAACGGGATTTTTAGTGAACGCAGCTTCACCACCATCAAACATCCAACTTCGTGTTAATGTTAGCTAAATAACCCAGTCAGCTGAGCACTGTGCATTTAGCTTATTATGAAATACAATGATTTTAAACGTTAGCGTCTCTAGTATTTTCCCATTTTTTAAACTTCTACCTAAACGTAACTTGCACAATAGAGTCTCAGGTTCAGACCTTCATTAGTGAGCAGCTCATTTCACGTATTTGGCTCAAGTCCGGAGGTTACGTTACCGTTAGCGTGCTAACATTACCTCACGTTATATGATTAGCTCTGCGAGGCTAAGCTTTACTGAGCGTTTACCAATGGTGGTAAAATCCCAAAGCAACAATAGCATTGACCAAACGCATCGCAAAGCATAAACGTCTTCTTTGTGGACGGACCTTTGAATGCAGCTTTAGCGAACGTTAGCGCGCAGCTAGCACACCGCTCATTTTCCAGTGCTGTGCAGCTAGCATCCCTTAGCTGCTCAAACTTTGACGTTAAACAGCAAAGCCGCTGTTAAAACATGTGTGATGTGTTCTGACATGAAGTCAGCTGTGGTTGTAGCGCAACAAAATTAAATACGTACTTGATGTTGGCAGCAAACTGCACAGTAGCTTCTGGAAACGGGTTACCGCAGCTTCTACCGCCAGCCGTCTTTAATGCCAAGTAGTCTGCTGTGGGCAATATTTTCCTTCACCAGACTCCTGCAGGGTTGCCAGGTTGGAATCAACGAACCCCCGTTTTAATACGCTTCAATCAAACTGCAAAACTTTCGAACGTTAAAAACCAAACAATTTCATTTACAGCAGTGCAGCACAAACGTTACAGCTTCAGGACACCCTCTTCTCATTTTAATATAGTGAATATTGGTGAAATGTGACACTTTTAAGAAGCATCCCCCCAATCTTTGACTTTTGGTGAGTTTTACTCCGCCAAGGAGGAGGCGGGTCCTCGGATGAGTTACGTGACGATCAGAGTTGGTTTGTCTGTCCGTTAGCAACATTATTCAAAAACGGATAAACGAATTTAGATGAAATTTTCAGGGACGGTCAGAAATTATACAAGGACCAATTGATTAGATTTTAAAAGAGATTAGCCTGGATCCACTTTTTTTGTAAAGATTTCTGCATCATTGATAACAATATGGTGTCACTGTAACCATGACAACAAGTAAACACTATGTCAGCTGCCTGTTGACAATCCTGCTACAAATCGTTCTTACCGGGACTTATCCTTAAGAAATGATACGAGGAATGAGCAGCCTTGGCAGAGTACTGCGCTCTGAGTGCTTATCTAGTTGGATCACCTGAACTTTTATCAAAACTGAACCATGTGAGATGTTTATTTGAAAAGCAATCACCATTAAATGCTGGTTATATGATCATTTATGTCAAATCTTTATCACAAAACTAACCAGTAACTATCCAATAAATGTGGTGGAGTAAACAGTTGAATATTTCTCTCTGAAATGTGGTGGAGTGGGAAATTGAGGATCAAATGGAAATACTCAAGGAAAGTACATGTATCTCAAAACTGCACTTAAGTACAGTGCATGAGTAATGTGTTTTGTTGCTCCCACAATTTTAAAGATTTATTGCTTTTATATAAAAAAAAAGTCAGCAACACAGTATTAGGTTTTTGCCTTTACATTACTTCATCACTGACTTCTAATGTGGGGCCTTGCTGAGCATGTTCAGATAATTGGATTGTTCTGCAGGTGCCTTTTAATATTTTTTTGCTGTTGTTATGCAAATATCTAATATGTCTCAACATACTTCTGCCTCCTCTCTCAGCATACTGTATTTACTATGCAAAGCTGTTGTTCTGACAAATTTGAATTCATGCTGCAAGGTCCCTGCAGCACACACTCATTACTACAAGTATAAAAAACTAACAAACAGATCAATATATATTTTTAGAATGTGTATGTTTCAAATCCTGTTTTACTTTTTATTCATATTATTACATTAGCAAACATTTTCAAATAGCACACCTTGTGGTTAAAAAATACATTAGTTACTTGCTGGCATCTCACAAGTTTATACATGCAGTTTTATATAACAAGCAATCAGTTGCAACAATGAAATGAAAACAGTGACCAAGATCCAAGATGGTTAGTTCTTTGGTGGAAAAGTGCTATTAATCCCAATATTCCCCACACTACTGTTCACTTATATATGTATATATATATATATATATATATATATATATATATATATATATATATATATATATATATATATATATATATATATATATATATATATATATATACACTAGTCAAATGTTTGGACACACCTTCTCATTCAGTGCTTTTTATTTATTTATATTATTGTATACATTGTAGATTAATATTGCACATTAACACTTTTTTGCTTACAACATAATTACATATGTATTCTTTTATAATGCTGATGTCTTCAGTATAAATCTACAATGCAGAAAAGAATTAAATAAAAAATATTGAAAGACAAGGTGTGTCCACACTTTGACTGGTAGTGTATATGAACATAATTTCACATGACACATTACATTTCATTTGAGGAGTTATTTTCTAGTTCATGTTACTTTTGCTTCCCTGTATTTTAAAAGATAATATCAAAAAAGAGACTACTGAGGCTCTTCTGCACTGTCAATAACAAACCTAGCCTTTCGCATGAGTTTTTCTATTATTGTTTCTTATTACCATCATTGTGTATTTCATTTTACAATAATGATAGAATACAATTGTGCATTTCATCATTATGAATAAGGACCTTTATTTTAATAACCTCTTGTTGCCAGTATTTCTGCTTCTTTATTTTTACTTCCCTTGAGTAGTCAAACGTTTCCTTGGTTACCCTTCATGCACACAAGTATGTATGGAACATATCACACTTTCACACATGCACACAACCATAGACAACCATAGTTCTGCTGACTCTGCTGACACACAGAATCTCTGTTTCCTTCCTTTTATCTGTGATTGTTCTTTACGTTGTGTCACTGCTGCACCACAGCTGGATCCAACAGCAACAGCTGAAACTTACTTTTTCTTATCTGCTGAAGCATGTTGGGCATGCTTCACACCACAGAAAAACATTAAAATACAAAAAATTAGTCATATAACTATTGAAGATGCTTAAGTTTCCTGTTTCTAGTAATGTAATTGTCCTTTCCGACAAACCAAGACAAGTCCAGTACAATAGTCCTGTGAACATCTTTCTTGATGATCGCTGACACTTTATTTTAGACTATGTTTACTATTGTGGCTTTTTGTCAGATATGACACTTCCGAGACACGTGAAACTAAGAGTTGTATAGATCAATACATTACTGGATATGTAGTCTGACTAACCTTTAATCTCCAATTTGGATCACTTCACAAAAATCTGTTGTTTTCAGGCTGTGTGCAGTAAATTGAGTAAATTGACTTCATATAATGTTTTTTTTCTGATCGCTCTCCTCATTATTATATACTGAGTATTTTGAGTTTTACCTTATGCAGTAGAAAAGCTCTTCTTGGAAAATGACTGAACAGTTGCAGATTCATGTCCTGTCCATCAAGTAATCAGCTAATAGTTGCAGCTGTGGCCTGCATGTTAACAATGATCCAGTAATACAGCGATGCTTCTAGTTAATGGAGACTTTCAGTTCGATAAATCTTGCAAATACTCCTGTAATTTAAACTGGGTCAGTAAATTTTATTATGTGGAAAATGCTGCTTTTCCTTGTTTGAACGATGGAGAATGGTGACGAGGACCTTCCAAACCTGGCAACCCACGATGCACGTCGTCACTTCCTAAATCGAAGACTAGGGTTCGCTCGATTTGCTGCCTCGCACCGCCCGCCACCGTATTCACCGGCCGTCCGCAAGTGCTGCCATGACAGCTCTCACCTCGAGTGAAGGAACAATTTTAAAGCAAATGTTACAGAAGCTGTAGCTCTGCTGTTTTGTGGGATCCAAGTGAGTGAGGGGCCGTTTGGAGACCCAGATACCGACCGAGTGAGGGGAGCGGAGTTGCACATTACACCAAAATGGCAACCCCCTATGTCACAGATGAGTCCGGTAAGGCTGGTGCATGTGGCAGACCTTTGTCTTCCCTTAAATTAAATCTTCTTTAACAAAACAACTACAATCGGTTCACAGCCTATTTCCGTCCATCCGCAGCATTAATTGCCACTAATAACAAGTTTAACGTTAATGTTGATTCAGATTTCTTGTGTTGCAGCTAGCCAATGCTACTAGCTCAAACGGCTAACGCTATACTCTCCACTGCCGCTAGTTAGCTTGTTGCTATCGCACTTCGTTAGCTCAGTGTGAAAACAGTGAATAGAAAATGCTACTTCCACAAGGTACACTTTCCTACTGTTAGATATGCAGCTGTGAAGTTGTGTAAGTGTTGGTTTGCAACATTACCTCTTCGTATAATGGCCTCTCAGCTGCCCAATTAGCTAGCTGCTTAGCATTCCTGCTGTAAATGTGAGTGAAGCTAGTGATGCTAGAGACTCCTCTGGTGTTGCCACAGATATGAAGGACACTGACATAAACTGCTATGACGATATTTTAACTGCAGAAAAAAATATTGTTTCTATTACTGATTACTTTTCTGTTTATTGATGGTATTTTTTCTACAAAGAGACAGAAAATAGTGGAAAAGGTCCTCTACATTTTCCAACAGAACAAGGTGGCAACTTCTGCTGTCTTGTTTTGTCCATAACCTAAAATCAAATATATCAACTAAATATTTTTGCCAGAAATTAATGTATTTTTTTAAAAAGACGATGAACAGTTTGTTTTTTGTGATCATATGTTGCTATATGGAGGGAAAAAAAACTTGAATAGCTAAATTGAGCAATAATTCACTCTAAAATGTATCAGGTTATTTTTTTAAGGGAGTGCATAAGCACTGAAAACAAAAATAATTTAAAGACAGCTGAGAAAAACATTTCTTGTGTGAAGTAACACTGGATAACATTTAGATTTAGCTTGTACTCATTCAGATCATCAGGATGCTTATTTACATGCATTTAAATTAGTTATGTGGCCTAGGATCGTGGCGTGCTTTTGGTCAATATCCACCTTTCTGTAGCCACTCTATTTCCATACACTGATGTTGTGTTTCTTTTTGCAACCGAATCTTCCTTTTCAGTGTTTATCTCCTCTTTCTCATCAATTTTTCTGTCCACATGAGTAGCCTGCATATCAACAAACTCTGTATCTTGTGAATAAAGCCCAAAAGAAACGAATGGTGTATCCAAAAAACCCTTACATCAAAGTAAACTATATTCTTTCTGACACACTTCTGCTGTACATTAGTCAACAAAAAATGACAGTTGTCCAAGTTCTCTGTTAGTGTTAATCTCCAAAAACATTGCAGCATGATGTGTTGGAGTTAGTCTTGCTTCACATTGCGCTTTCTGCGTTATGAGTGTTATGTAAACATGTATGGCAGTTCCAGTGTTCAAACAATATATAGTGCAGCCCTAGTTTACATGATGAAATTTTATGTAATTATCCGTACTTTCAGATAAGTTAGGCTGTGTTGAAAAATAAACAGTATATGGTAGTCAAGCATGCAGAGACATTATTGATCATTCACAAGCCAGAACAGTAAAACAAGTTGAGAAAAAGACAGAAACTTACTGTAGTTTTTTAAAGTAAGTAAAACTAAGAGAGAACTAGCAGGACTTGGTGGTATGGATAAAATACTCGCATTATTTTAATAGCATACCTGGTAATATTCATAGAACACTTTGTGAAAAATCAATTGAGAAACTATTTTTGGATAAAGTAACACAAACACGACTGTCAGTATTGTGACTGATCCAGCAAATGAAACACCTGGTGCTTCAAGTTGAAGTCTTATGTTGCTATAAGTGCAAATTCACATTGTTAACCCGTGCAATGAAATTCTGGCAGCTGCAGTGACATCCCACATCAGACATCATGTAACTAGTATTTACAGCATAGATAGATAGATGGATGGACAGAGGGATACTTTATTAATCCCGAGGGAATGTGACACAAGCATGTCAAGCACAAGCATGAAACTAATGCAAAAACTATGTGTAAATTTAATATCGACATACAGCTGGTTGGATTATTGGTTTGCGTTACTGTCCATAGTGGTCTACTTCAGCAGTTACAAACTGTGTTGCATGAGGACTTTTTAAAATGAAATCGTGTTTACCTGAAGACCTTCATCATGTATGTCAGTGGTGAGCTGTTCAACTTTGGAGTTTTCTTTGTCCTTTTAAGTTACATGATTTAGATGCTTTTGTAAATTCTCAAGAGGTTTGAGGAGGTCATGGAAAAGTCAATAAAATAATAAAAAAAAAAAAAAAAACTTAATATGTGTGGTAAAATTATAACTGCCCAAACTCACATCCTGAACTTTTGGAGAGGTCCAGATTCCAAGGTTGGGACAGTTACATACCATCACTTTCTGTATTGTTATATGTCTGACCCTCACCATGTGTGTGTGTATATATATATGTATGTATATATGTATGTATGTGTGTGTATTACAATAATCAGAATTCAATTATCTTTAATATCACGTACTGTTGGTGTTATTTCAGTATGTTTTTCAGCTCACAATGCTTTTTTTCCATGTGTCTGAATTAGCTTTAGGGTTTCTGTTTTTAGAAACTGCATTTAATCAGTGTGTGTTAGTGTCTTTTTGATTGGGCCAAAACACAATTTAAACTCACCATTCACAGTGACATCTGGTGGTTTTCCGAGCTCATAGCTGCATGACAACACCTCACTGGTCTTACAGTTTCACTCTCATGTGTGAAATAAAACTCCAAGAAGCCTGCATGTTATTTATCAAACCTATAATGTGCTTGTTCAGAAGCAGAGACATATATTACTGTGCCATACGCTACCGGGAGAAAAAACTAATAAATGCCATGTGCAGTATCAATATTTTTGTTGACAAGATATATTAATGTACCTCACTGATGTGATATAGGCCTCATGCCGTTGTGTGTTACATTTATAGGAGTCACGATGTACTGCAGAGGATTATAGCCAGTAAAATATTATTTTCATTCTACTATTATATCTGGAACATACTGATTTGAAATTTCTCCATCATTCTCTTCTCTTGGCATCAAGTTTAGCTGCAGAGCTTTACGACTGAAGGGTGTTTCTGGTTGAACATTCATTTTATAAATAGTGTTACAAAGGTCCTCTCTAAGGTTGCAAAAACATTTCAGCATTTAGTGCAATCTAAACAGCACAGTTTTGTATAAAATTGATGTTTAAAATGTCTATAGGGGACGTACTGCATGATATTAATGTAAGACTGATGTAAGACTTTGTAAAAGTTGCAATGATTTTCTTTTCACAAATTTTTCATTTAAACGCGTCAACACCAACTTTTTATATCTCAGTTTGACAAACCAGTAGAAGTCCGGTGTGTCTACAACTCTCAGAGGATCTTTTTCTCAAGGTCTGGTCATGCAAAGCTGTCTGTTCTAAAATGTTCCACCTGTCACTCTTCAGGGAAATACATTGCTGCCACTCAGCGACCTGATGGAACATGGAGGAAGCCGAGGCGGGTGAAGGATGGTTATGTGCCTCAAGAAGAAGTCCCTGTGTAAGTGCACGTCTGCTTTCCCTGCACCTGTACACATTGGCATTCGTAGAATTAGAATGGGCCGATATTTGGTGACCACAAACCAGTAGTAAGAGCACATATCATATCGGTCCATATGTTGACCCCAGGTTCAGTTCCTGGCAGGCTGAACCATTTGGTGCTTGTCACTCTGCTGATCTCTCTCTACCCTGTCCAATCAAATAAAGGTGACAAGTCACAAAAATAAATATTTTTATAAAGAATGGACCTATATTCATTTGAAATTACCAATATGCTGCAAGTGAAGTGGAGTGTGTTTCATTTAAATTTTGTGCTTTTGTTGTCTTAGGTATGAAAACAAGTTTGTTAAGTTTTTCAAGAGCAAACCAGACCTGCCCCCTGGCCTGAACCCATCCGAAGCAGCTCCGGTGAAGCAGCAGCAGCAGAAGATGATCCCCGGCTGTGGGGACAGTGAGACAGCTGGTCTCTCAAAATCTGCCAAGCGCAACATGAAACGTAAAGAAAAACGAAAGCAGCAGCACCAGGGGCAGGATGGTGATGCAGACGTGGAATCTGTGAGTGATGCTGTTGAGAACGTGTCCATTTCAGAGGGCGGTGAGGCAGCAAACAAGACGGCTCCGCCTGATTCTGTCTCGTCTCCTGATGACTCTTCAGCAGCAGCTGCGGAAAAGGCCAAGAAGATCAAAAACCTGAGAAAGAAGCTGCGACAAGTTGAGGAGTTGCAGCAGAAAGTAGACTCAGGGGAAATAAAGCAGCCAACAAAGGATCAGCTGGAGAAGCTGGGTCGGGCAAAGGCCTTACAGGATGAGTTACAGCAGCTGGAGCAGGATTCTTGAAGCAATAAGGGACAGACTGAACATAAAACTAGGGGACCTTTGCAGCTTTGTGATCATAGCTTCCATTTAACATATTCTACCTATTTGATATTCATCATGAACTCTGGAAACGAACACAGTCCCAGCACCCGTCAATCCAAGAACAGGACAGACACCCCATCTTCACTACAGACAAACCTGTTTCCTAGATACAGATGTCTAAATAGCATCATGACTCCTGCTCATGTTCTTGCATTGGCCCGGCCAGTCATTTATAAATATCTTTTAAACAGATCATTGTGACTTGTTTTGTGCATTTCTGTTCTTCCCATTTTGTACATTTCATATCATCACAAAACACATAAAATGCAAAAAAAAAAACCATTTTGTGTTAAAGAGAATATAGTTTGTTGACCTGTCTGCTTTAGGAATTAACATTTTTGTCAAAGATTAGGCGGCATCTTGCCGTCACACTAATGTTGAGTCTACACAATCATAACATTTATTAAAATACACTGTAAAAAATGTATCATTGTTTTTTAGTAAAATGTGCGCAGGGTGGTGGATGACTGGGACGTTTGTTTGGACGGCATTACATAAATTCTTAGAAAAATAAATATATTTTGGAAACAGTTTATATGTGAAGAAGATAAGGCTAGTGATATTCTGTAATTTCCTTTTTGTCAACAAATCCCTTAAAGAAAACCGCAGTGAACTGATCCTACTAGGAAGTATTACCTGTGTAGCTGAAGCCCTATTTAGTATATTCTTCTGTGCCATAGAGCTCCATTGCTGTTCAAAAACTATTAAAAACACACAAAAGATCTGCATCGTCGACATGTTCCTTTACTGCAACCAACACTGGCACTGTGATTTATTCGAATAGTCTCACACACACTATCATGCTGCTTTAACTGCTCACCAAATGTGTATTAATCTGCAGCTGAAAATAGGCCCCAACAAACTGACTGTTCACTCCATTTGGAGTTGACTGAGAACCAGTCTCTACAGACATAGTAAGCTGTTTTTTTTTTTTGTTTTTTGTTTTTTTTTAAACTACAGCTTTAGCATTCCTCTGCTAATTACTTGTTATAAGTAAAAGCAAAAAGATCTTCTGGATATTTTTTTTTTGTTGGCTGATGTTCTTTGTGGAGCTGGTTCACCACACAATACAGGCAATACAGTTCAATTTTGTTTTCAATTTTTGTTTCCATTGCGACAGTGTACGTCTACTCACCGAGCAAGTCTAATTTCGTCGACTGCAGTGTTATTTTTACAGTTTTGCGTGGAACTGGAATTGTAACACAGCTGAGACACGGTTTTAGTGTCTTCCAGTAAGATCAACCAATCAATAATAAATTTAAGTTGACAAAATAGTCCTAGAGACAGGATAAGTCCCCCTTCTTATGTAACAGATTAAAGATGCCCTCTAGTGGCGAGAAATCAGGGCTTATCCAGTGTACATTAGTCTTTTTCTCATCTCAGTTTTTTTGAGACTTTATTCCTACGATGAAACTGCAGAAATAGGGGGCGTATTCTGTCTCCATTCAGAGACGATTTGTCGCAATGGTTGCATGGGGGCGTCATTGTTTTTCCTTGAATGTGCTCCCACATTGAGAACAATATAATTAGCTGTTGTCTCATGGAGGAAGTGTGGTTAGTTGTTTTCTACATAGAGTGGTTTAAAAAAAAAAAAAAGCTCAGATTCTGTGGAATAGCTTGCACATTTAACAAATGTAAATCATAAGTGAGAAACGCATCTGCCACATGTCTGGAGAATAATTCAGTAACAGTATTACAGCTCAGTTAAAAATGAAGAAAGCCGTTTTCCTACCACAATGACATAACTAGTCAAAAGTCAGCACCTTTAATAGTTGGTGGGCAGTTGATCTCGTTTTTTAACAGGTTTAATTCCAAATTTATTTGCTTCCTTTGACGTAAACAACATTACTCGGAAGTTATTCTTACACGCTTCAAGACAAATGGCTTTAAATGGTGGTGTAAGAAGGCGTGATCAAGCAGTTAGCGTGGTGAAATATGAGTTGGTTTTTGCTGTCCACACATCACATTCCTTGTAAAGGTTTATGATGTGGTTTCGAGGCAGACACTTGATGGTATAAAAACTGAATACCTCAACCAAGACACCAGCTGCAGAGACGACAGAGGATGGATGCAGTGATTAGAAAGACACAAAACCTGTTTATCAGCTGAAAAGGTCAACTTGCTGTGCTGGATTCAAAGTTGTTTTTTTTTTTTTAATTTTCTCCAGTAATGGAAAAAGATCTAAGGCGGAAAATGGAATATAGATTGGAGTTAATAGTGCTTCTTGTTTTGATGACAGCAGCTTCATCTGTTGCCTCGAGCAGCCAAGATCTCACAGAAGCAGTGGTAAGAAAAGGAGGACAGAAGAAATATAACTTAAAATATTAATGTGAAAGTATAAGTCTCTGAGTTAAGAATTTGCATACAATATACAGAAAGAATAAATGTTTGGAAGCAGATTTCAACTGAACACTAAGGATAATTTTGAGTTGTCTGGTTTTAATATCACTAAGTTCTGCAATAATCGGATTTTTAACTGTTTCAAGCTGATTAATAAGATTGATTGAAATTTTACAGACTTATTAACAAATATGAACAATTTCAAAAACGTTTAACAGCAAAGGAAGTTTAAAGCCATAAAAAAAGCTTTATTAAGAATTGCTAATCATGAATTGCAAATCAATATGACATTACTTGTTTAATTGGGATAATTCAACACTATGTTTGGGTGACAAAGGCTTGTATTAATGATCAGGGCAGCTGAAGGAAGAATTATTACAGCGGAAATAAGTTGAGATGCACCAACTAATCCTTCTGCTAATAGCAATGCTGCACAGGTAGGAAACGCTTTGTTCAGGTCACCAGAACTGGCCCTTTTTGGCAAATTCATCTAAAAACAAACAAAAATAGCTGGCACATAGGACTTGACCACCTGAGGATCCAAACTTTGGACGTCTGCATCCACAGAGAAGCTGACTTACAGAGACATAGCTTTCCTATCACCTTCCACCTCCATACTTGAGACAATTATGTCAAACAAACAAAACTGTTTTTTTTTTCTTTTTTTTGTCTATTCAAATTTAAGATATTTCCAGCAGTCAAGATGTTGTAAGATGTTCTTTTTTGTCCAGCAGTTTCTGGTGAGATGTTTAATTTATAAAAAAAAAAAAAAAAACATAGGAAAAAAATGCAAAATTTGACATTTTTAGAGCAGAGGACCAATAGAGCAAAGATACAGATGAAATTAAAGACATTAAGAAAGAATTTTGACTCCATACCAAATCATCTGTGTAGAAGGTCAATCACCCAGATCATAGTAATCCTAAGGGATTCAGTAGAAAGCAACTGGACTTCTCTTTTTAGGTTTTTGAACATGTTCACCTCTCATCCAAGATGCTTCTTTAGTTCAAACTAAGTGGTGGAGAGTCTCAGGTTCCTCTGAATCGTGTAATTAATGGCTGAACAACCCAAGAGTGACATGCCTCCAAGTGTAAATGGTTGTGAAACTTCCAGGTGAGGAACAACTTAAGATGTTAATAGTGGTTAAACTTTCTGGGAATAGATTTCAAGACTGCATTATAAGTTCAAGATAAGTGGTGTAGGCCCCCTCCTTACTTAAAGATGGCTGTTTCAGTTTCACATAGACTTCCCTTCACTCACCACATGACTCAGCAGTCTAATTGCATATAAAGGATATGGGACACTCTTTTGAGGATAGAAATGTTAATATTCTGGACAGCGATGACAGATGGTTTGAGTGGGGAGTGACAAAAACCATCCATGTTAAACTGAACCATCTATCCATAGATATAGAAGGGAGAGCCACAACACCACTAATCAGGTACTTAAAATGCAGTTTTAAGATCCTTCTGACAATTTTACCATCAATACCATATTGAGTCATCCCTGACCTTCAGTTTCAGAACAATCTGTACCTCATATGTGAATGTTGGGTTGTTCAAGGACCATGTGACTTGGGAGTGACAATAAATACATGTGGAAACAATTATTAGACCACCTGCTGTTTACTTTAATAGATCCATACAGCAGGACCTTGTTTTGTGCATAAGTTGTATGGTACATGTAAAATCAACTTACAACGAAAGAGGGATTGCTAAATGGGTTGGAATCAGCAAATAGCTGTCCTTTATGACATTAAGAAGAAAACTCTGCAAGAACTGCAAAGGAAAAGGCAGAAAACTGTCATCATGGAGGTCTAATAATTATTTCCAAAGCTGTACACCTGAGACTCCCCATCAGTCAGTTAGAACTGAAGAAGCCTCTAGGACAAGAGGTGAAATGTCATCAAGAACCACAAAACAGAACTCCACATGCCTTCTAGTGAAGCTCTTAAGACTCTAGGCCAAGCCACTTTCAAGATAATTGCAAAACAGCAACCTTGATTCCTTCAGTGCAACCTTGAGGTTAATGAGAATCATTTTGTGTTCCTGAGTCGGTGGAATTCACAACCCACCAGCTCACTTAGCCTTTTCTAAGTGTAAAGTTTTTTGCTGAACGAACACTTTTAGCGGAGAAAAAAAATACTTTCTCTAAGGCTTTAATGTACTGAGCAGAGTTCAATAAAATCATCCTTCTTGTGTCTAATGAAGTGACTGCTCTTCCCTTCTTTTAGGCGTATTTAAAGAAGTTTGGCTACCTGCACATCCCACTGGATAGCAAAGGCCAAAACCCTTCACCTGAGCAAACAGCTGAAGCAATAAGGTGACCTCAACTAATCTATTTGCATTGTCCTCATTTGGTAGTCATTCTTTCTTTAAATCACATGTCAGAACATTTCCTTTGAATGTCAGCATCTTTCAGAAAGTGATGAACCTGCAAATATCTGGAAAACTGAATTCAGCCACACTGGAAATGATGAACAAGCCTCGTTGTGGTCTAGAAGATTCTTTCAATCAGAAATCTCTCAAATATCGAGTCATGGGTGAGTAACTGCAGTCATCTTACATATTCACTGTGAAATAAAGTGTGACAAAATTAACTTAAATTGTAATGGAACAGGTTACTGGCGTAAGAAGATGCTCACCTACCGCATTTACAATTACACTCCCGACCTGGGGCAGTTAAAGACCCGTCTGGCCATCCAGAATGCTTTCAAGTATTGGAGTGATGTGTCGCCTTTGAAATTCAAGGAGTTGCATGGAGGAAGAGCAGACATCAAAATTTCCTTTCACAAAAAAGATAAGACGTGTCCAGTGCCCTTTGATGGACGAGGTAGGAGCAAAATGACATGATCTGTCAAAGAAACTGTGAAAGGTTTTGTGATCTCTGGGCTGTCATGTTCAAACTTCAGATATAAAGTAAAACAATGTCCTGTGTAAATGAGAGGTTTTAGCATTTAATAAGAAGTTTTGCTTTTTCTTCAGGCCATGTCTTAGCCCATGCTGATGCCCCTGAGTCAGGCATTGTGCACTTTGATGAGGATGAACTGTGGACAGAAGGAAAGACCTACGGTTCCAACCTGAGGATTGTGGCAGCTCATGAGATTGGCCACGCTCTCGGCCTGGGTCACTCACAGTACTACAGCGCTCTGATGGGCCCCGTATACAACGGATACCGCTCCGACTTCAAGCTACATCCAGATGACATACGAGGGATCCAGGCTTTATACGGTAATGCCAGAATATTATTACAGTAGGATATGAGGGCTCTTTGAAGTACTTCTTACGCAATGTGCAGTGGTGTCCTTTTTCAGGAAAACCAGAGAAGAGTCCTCCATCCCCAAATCCAGGCCAGTCATTGCCAGGAGGAGTTATTCCAGATCCTTGCAAGGCCACTCTGGATGCAGTTATGTTGGGTAAAGAGGCTCAGCGGCTGTCAGACTACATTTAAACAAGCCTTGCTTTGCATTTTGCAAACGAAAACATACCTGTTTTGTAATTTCCTCCTTTAGTGTGATGTAGCTTTAGTTATTGTGTCTCCTGCATTTTGTCTCTGCAGGCCCTTTGCGTAAAACATACATTTTCAGCAGGCAGCATGTGTGGACAGTGTCCAACTCTGGCTACAACACTCCCATCCTGATTTCTGCACTGTGGAGGGAGCTGCCAGGAAGCCTCAGTGCAGCTGTTCACTCTCAGCGGACTGGCAAGTCCTATTTTCTGAAAGGTGGATTTATTTCATGGTTTTAAAATTTCTCACAGGGTTAAAATGAACAATGCTGGGAATGCCAGTTTTTACAAATGTGAATACAATTAAGTATGCTTTCTGAGTGTTACTGCAGTGTTTACAGCATTTTTCTTCTCTGCGCGCGTTCTTTTATAGGAGACAAAGTGTGGAGATACACAGGCTTCAAACTTGACCGCGGCTTCCCCAAACCTTTGGCCAACATCCCAACAAATATCGACTCAGCCTTTTACTTCAATAAGAACAAAAAACTGATCTTTGTAAAAGTAAGCAAAAACACATTTGCTTCAGAGACATTTCTTTCATGCTCCATATGTAGCTTCTGCTGAATACTTTCCTGTTTATTTTAGGGCTCTGCATACTGGCAGTGGGATGAAATGGGTCCCACAGACTTCAGCGTATATCCCAAACCTCTGGGGCAGCTCATCCGTGGAGCACCCAGCAGCACCGACGCTGCACTAACGTGGACTAATGGCCATATATATATGTTTAAAGGGGCCCAGTACTGGCGGGTAAACCATCAGCACCAGTCAGTAGAGAAGGGTTATCCTGTCAGCACTGCCTCACGCTGGATGCAGTGTGACGACTGAGCCAGCAGAGGCCACCAGGGACTCAACACAAACCAACTCAGCAGTGAGACGCCTCCAGTCTTTGCATCGGCTGAACTGTGTGGGTGTTTACTGACTGTATCTGACATCAGCCTCAGTCCCCTGTTAGCTCACATTGCTGTCATTTCTTTTAGGATATACTCTTAAAGCCTTCATAGAATTGAATTATAACTAGACTATTAATAAAATATTTGTCTAGCTGTCAGAATTTGACATATTAACTCCCCCTCCTTCACTTAAACAATATTAGTCACACAGAGAAGAACCAGTCTGACACTAACAAGAGTGTATCTTTGCCATTAGTTTAACTAGTTATCCCTTTGTCTGCATGTATCTTGTTTAAACACTTATTTGTGTGGACTGTAGCAAACTACCATGTGCAGTATTTATTGGAGGAAGTGTACTGTATCATTGTGTGCATATTTATTATGTTGTCTATATGAAATTTACTAAATATGTTTTTATGGTATCTTGTTGACATATAACTAGGGATAGTAGATGAAAATTGGTTTACATGGATAACAGTGACTATTAAAAGTTATTTTCATTTAAGGTAATTAAATAAAATGAGTGCAGTTGTGGATAAATAACTTACGGCTTTGGGTTACTGATGGAAGTCAAGGGTTCACCTCCAGAACTGCAGAGCTCTGATGGACCCCAAACCTGATCTGCTCCAACTCTGACTGTAATTTTATAACAAAGCTGGGTTACGACCAAATGACGAGATTATGAAAATGATGAAAATACAGAATTTCACTGTGGCGTGATGTGTAAGTGACAACGAAGACTGCCTCTTCTCAATTAAAACAACCCCTGCATTACCAAGTACATACTTTGTTTTTTTACTTATGGCGCTGTTCCATTAGCACCTACTCAGTTTAGGTTGTTTTCCATTACAACTGAGAACCACCTCATCGTGGGTGGAGTCGTCATAGCACAGCGGCCCAGCCACGGAGTTAGCATTGATGGCTAACTAGCTAGCTTATTGTCTGCATACAGGAGACAACAACGTTACTTTCAAAATATACTTTTTGTTTAAAGTGAGTTTGCCACCAATGGGAAAAGCTATGTAAAAGTTTATTGAAGTCACAAAACACTCACCAGTTTTCGTGAAAGAGTCGCTCTCTTGTGTCATCGTTCTCTGTCCAAACAGTGGCCTGCACTCTCTAGACGTCACATTATCAGCTCGACTCAACTTGCTTGCAAACCCCGGCCAAGTAGGGACTAAAATACTACCTGGTACCAGGTAGTACGTCCTAATGGAAAACCTCACAAACCGAGTTGAGCCGAGTCGAGCCATTAGAGTACGTACTGCAGCTGCCCTTACAAAGTACTGCTGCATGCAGTATTACACACCTGGGACACACTACTTTGTCATAAGTTTGCTACTAGAATGAGACGCGACAGCGTATTCTTTCACTGTGCTGAGGATTGTGGGTCTGGATGATAAAAAAATAAATAAATCACTGCTGCAAAATGAGAGTGGATGTAGAACAACATCTATGTATTTTGGCAAGCTGTATTTGGTATACAATGTATTAGAACAGACTAAATCTATTTTTGTCAAACTAATAGTATGATAGTATGGATATTGGAACACACCTAAAATATATTACATGGATTTCAACCTGAGCAGGTGAAAACACCTGTGTGGTTTCACATGCAGGGCCTTTAAAAACAAAGCTTGATCATAGTGGATTCGGGGAATATTTGGATTGGTTGGGTTTAACATGTATATTTTTGTAGGGTCAAAACTGTACCTCTAAATGAGTCAGATGAATCTCCGTAATTCATAAAGCTGCAGTGTCTTAGCCTTAATATTCACACTACTGGTCAAAAGTTTTAGAATACCTAAATTTTTCAATTTTTTAATTGAAAATTATGCATGTTAATGTCTCATTGTACTCTGAGATGAAAGCACAGAACAAATGAACAGGTTAATCTTTATAATGAATAACATTGTCAGATCTCAGCCTTAATATATATTATAGTCAAGTAAAGTAGTTTTTATATCATTTTTGTAGGATTTTGATCCCTAATATTTAAAATATTCAGATCAAGATCAGACCACAAACAAATCCATAGTGTCTCAACAATCTTATTTAAATCTGTCAGGCTAAATCGTAATGCCAATCATAATCTGTTTTACTGGAAAGCACTTTGGCTGTTGTCTTAAATGTGCTGTAAAAGAAACAATGACGTGATTTTAAAGGATAAGGTCGCTTTAGCTGTCGACCTCACACATGTAAACAAACTGACAGATGAATACGTTGGCTGACCTGACGCAGAGTGATTAGATCAGCTGGCAAGTTTCCCTAATGCACTTAGTTTAATGGCAGTTCCAGACGACTCATTTCTCTTTACGTACACTGAGACTTGAAAACACAAATTTGAAATTATTCATGTAAAAATCACAGTTTTGGAAAGGTGAAGGAAGTTTGTGCTTTTTGTCCTGATAAATGCTGGGTTAAGTAACCTTGAGTCATCCTTTCAAGTATGTTTATACTTTAAATATGAGACTAACTTATAAAAAATGAATCGTACAGTTATCCTCTTGCAAGTTTAAACTGAATTCATGAACAATTAAAACTGCTGTCCAGATCAGTACATTTGGTCTGCTGTGACCAGTGACTGGATAATGTTAGCTGAGGACCTTCACTGACTTATGACTCCTCTCTGCTTTTGCTAATGTTACACAATGTGTTTGGCATTTACCACAATCCCATTACTGACACTTTACGTCATCCTTTAATGAACATTAACATGAGACAATACTCCAAACACTGCAGACTATGAAGCTGTACTGCTGTAGTCAAACCAATATTTTATTGTTTTTAGTCCAGAATTACACATTTCTGCTGTGTATGTTTAATTTCATTGCATATGCTTGTATGAATGTCTTGTTTATAACCATAATACTTTAATTTCAAACAAATCTAGAACTGTTTTGGATCTATGTGCATATCCAATGACATGGAGAGTCTCCAGAATCATACACAAATTTTTGAAGGGTAAAAGGTTGTTAAACTTGTGTGAAACAAAGCAGCTCATCGATAAAACATAAACTGTCTGTGAGATAAATTGTTCAAAGGATGTGGCAGTCATGATCCTGATGACTGTGGATGTTGCATTAATTCGTCGTGTCGTCATTCAGGGGATGAACTTCTCAGATCACGCTGTGTGCATGTTGATGATCATCTGGCAGAAGTGGAGATGGACGGAATATTTCATTATCAGCGTGTTGCAGTAGATTCCTCAGATACTGGCAGTTTACAGTCACTTGTGTTTGTTCAGACCGCAAAGACGGGGGAGGCAGCGGTCAGAGGCACCATGGAGCCGGTCTCGAAGTCAAAGTCTATTAGAGTGTGTGTGATGGTGCTGACGCTGCTGGTGGAGGAGCCCGTTCCCATCTGACGCTCCTGAAGGCTCTGGAGGTAACTCTGGAGGGCAAACAGGTGGAAGACTGTTATACTGTTACTGTACTGACCATCTACTGTGAAATCATACATGATGAAGCTATTTCTCACTTAAACTAAAAACATTCAGTGTCAAGTGCAGAGAAATAAAAGCTGACTGCAGGATGTTGATCTGAACCACTGACCGGTGCCAAGACGTCTCCAGCGTAACGCTTCAGTGGTGGAGGTCTACGCTGACGGTGCGGTGGAGGTCTTCCCCTGAACTCCCTGTGTTTGTGCTTCTTGCAGTGTTTCAGGTGTTTTTTATGTGCAGCTGGAAAACATCCAAAAGGGGGGGAAAAAATAAGTAAGTGACGAATATTCAGCCTCACACAGAGCAGCAGTTCAGCTTCTTACTGGTGTTAAGTGACAACATCACAGTACCTCAACCGTGGCTTCATTCCATTTCCAATTTGCAAAATCTCCAGGAAGAAAATTTCATTAATTTCTTAAAAATTTCCCTTAAAAGTTTTATTTTTTAAAAAAGTCCCCCAAATTTGGCAAGAAAAGTCATGTAAATATTTTCAAAAAATGAGTAAAAATCTTTAAAAACAAATCTTCAAAATATCTTGTGCTTACATATATATCAGTAAAATTTCAAATATTTTCTTTAAGAACATTCACAAAAAATGTGAATGTTCTTAAGAAACATTTTTAACATTTCTTTTTTTCCACCAAAAATGTTCAAAGATTTCCCAAAACTGTTGAAAATGTGGACGTCAGAAATTTCCCTGTGAAAATATATTTTTTTTTCCACATTTTCAAACTTTAAACCGGGTCAATTTTGACCCGCAGGACAACATGAGGGTTAAATCACTTCTTAGAACACATTTCTATAGACTCACTTTTAATTTGATATATTCTCTTTTCATCTCTTTTATCCTATTTTTTCATTTTATTCCTATTTTTTTCTGGTTTTACTCTATTTTCTTTCATTCTTTTTCTTTTGCTTGTTTTTTCCTTTGTTGTGCTATGGCTTTATTTTTGTAATACTATTTTATTTGTATCAACAGGTGCTTATCCTATTAATTTATTTACACTGAAATTCTGTATTTTGAATTTTGCATCTTTAACCATTTTTAAGTCCATTTTTGCACTTTTTGATTATTGACCTGACTGACTTTTGGTTGTATTTTATGTCACGATTATTATTATTATTATTTTTAACAGGAATGCATCAGCGAGTGCAGACTGAGCTAAACTCACCGTCTCTGTGTGAGACTCCTTTAGCAGTAAACCACCACTGCACCAGCACACCGATGAGGCTCAGGACGGGACAGATCCCACTGATGGCCCAGTTGAACCAGCAGAGCGGTCGCGGAGCAACTTCACAAAACATGTCGTACACCTGATCGGGCAGCATGAACGTCCCCACCAGGTAGTCCACACACAGCATCACCGTGGTCGCCCCCAACACTGAGGTGTAGATGATGCTGAAGAGTTTCTGCCACTGCAGCGTGAAGACGGCAGTGGTGATGCTGGCAGCCAGAACGACACCGAGAGGCACCCAAACCGGAGTAAGGCTGTGAAACTGCGCGACGATCACCAGGATGGAGAGGGACAGCAGGCTGCCCAGCTGGAGGCCGCTGAGGAGGAGTCCCATAGTGGACACCAGCATGGTCATCAGCCCACACAGCACCCCAACACCCAGACCGATGCCCGCCTTCGTCTCCATCCCCAGCTGGACGTTCAGCACAGGCTCCTTGTGGTACAACAGGAGCACAGCTGCTGAGCCAAGCAAGAAGCCTGAGAAGAACATGACCATCCTGAAGCAGCGGAATCCTGGGAAGTGGAGTCAAAACACGCTTAGATATCAGCTTCCACATGGATGCATACCAAAAAAAATGCTTTGTGTGGATCTTTTAGTTAAACCAAGGAGCTGAATTCTTACAATTCTAACACAAAATACTGTCCTCATGTAGGACAAAAAGTGAAAAGAAAAATTACTGTGGAACTGTTGCAATGTATTGAATGCATGTTAATGTTTCATGCTTTTCAAAATCACATTAATATTATAAATAACTTTACTTCAGGTAATAATTAACTTACAGTGATTTCTGCACAAATTGAACACTTTCTTTCAGACTAGTTTACAGCATCATTATGTTGAGTGTTTTAAAATGATACAGAGATGTGATGTTTATGAGGAGTTTAGGGCAAAGTCGGGATAGCAGTTTTACAACCATAACAGTGCTGTGAAACGATTGAAAGTCATTTTAAATTACTGTTAAATGACAGCATACTTTATGTAGTAGTTACCATATATGTAACAAGAACAGGAAAATCATAAAGTTTGTGTTCTGATCAGAAGCTAAAGACCTACAGTAGATCCTACTTTGTGTTTGAATGATGCATTGTGAAAAAGACACACATTAATAACAGATTCTGAAGGGCTCCATGTAAAAGCTGCAGTTATTTCCCTGGTTTCTTCACTTGAGACTTTAACAATAAGAGTTGATTGGATGACTCCTCTCATGCTGATGGGTCACACATGGCTGAAATATTCATATCCAGCTCCTGCATGGGAGACTGCAGTAGCTGCTCTCTTTCATTGATACTTTTAGTGTCAGATGTCTGTGTGCACAGTCACATTCAGGTACATCACCATTAACTACAGACAGAAGCAGGTTTACTGGGTTTATTTTGTGATTCTGGCAAGGATGAGGATGAAGTACTGCTCGTGATGTAACATCTTAAGGGCAACATTATTTAGTAAAATATAATTAATTTCTAATGAGTTCTTGCAGATAAAACTTGAGCTGTGTTTCAGGAAGGGGCTATTTTTGTGTGTCTGATGGGAGAAAGGGTGCCACAATATACCAGTAATGACACTAACTGTGATATTTATTGTGATATTTGATGTTTTTAATGTTCTATTTTCACTAACCTCTTACACATGCAAGCAGTTATGGATATGCAGCTGGTGAGGTTGATGATAATGTCTTTTGCTGGTTAAAGATGTAGTTAGCTTTTATTACTATCTTTATGTATTTTTTATCCTTATTCTACTTTTTGTTGTGTCTTGTTCTTTCCTGTGCTTCATTCTTGTCTAGCTGCTGTAATGTGTGAATTTCCCCAGTGAGGGATCAAGTATATCTCATCTAATCTTGAAATATTGACATGTTAATTATAAATGTATAGTAATATCTAGCTGACACTCCAACATAGGAACAGCATAGAGTACAGTTATGGCTAGACTGTCTATACACCTCCTTACACTTATATTATGGGTTAAATTCATTTACCCAAAAGGTGAGAAAAGATGCAACAAGCAAAGTTAAAGCTGCATTTGACTGATGGCCATGATTTGTTTTTCAAATTTGCAACAGATATCCTAATAAAATTGTTATCGTGACTTTTCTTTTTTTTTAACCGTGCAGTGAAAATGTGATGTTGCAACAGACCCAGATGGGACACAAAACTCTTTGTTTGTAATGTTGCTCTTGTAATGTTTCACCACACTAAATGGTTATTCTGGTGACTTGTGAGTCCATGTGGGTTGTGCACTTGTATGTGCAAGACACAATAACTAACCTCAGAAACCCCAAATTACATAAGGAAACACAACTCCGACAACACTCTCCTCGTCTACACCACTGAAGTTGCTATTTTGCTTCAAATGATTAATTATTTACATTCGTGTAATTCCTCACAGGCGACGCTGACGCTCAGTCTGGAAGAGTTACTGGGAACACAGACTTTGGCAGCATGTGTGTTTGCATATGTCACATGTTTTAGGGAGCAGGTCCACAGGACATAACACTTCTAATCACACTCACAGTTTGTGTTTATTGAGTTTGTCTCCAGATATTTTCTCAGTGAGAGCAGAGACTGGAATAATATTGCTTTTTATACTGCAATTATATTTCTTTTTTCCCTCTTTTTTGTACAATACAGCATATTTCTCAACAAGTCACCAGCCCTGCTTGCACTGATAAGCCACAACTTTAAAACCACTGACTGTGGAAGGGAATAACGCTGATCATCTCATTACAATGAAATGTTCTGCTGCAGGGAAACTTTAGGTCCTGGATTCATGTGGATGCTACTTTTAAACACATAAACATTACTGATAAGAATATATATTATATACACTATAAAAACTGCTCAGGAATGTCTCGAGGAACACGACAAAGAGCACAAGATGTTGACCCAGCCTTTAAACTCCCCAAATATGAAAATGATGAGATGCACCAGAACAAGCCTGATCCACAGAGACCCCACTTCACAACCCACAAGACTCATGTTAGCCACTTCCAGGGTTCCAGTGCCAGACACCACAGAAGTCTGGTGTCCATGACCTGATAGATCAGAGCTATTTTGGGGGATCTACACAAAATTAGGTTCTGATGTTGAGACGATTAGTCAAAAGTTGTTCATAAAAGTACAAAATGACTCCCAGACTATCTGTTGTCAGGAGCTGTCAGATTCACCATCAGTGAGATGTCATTCAGTGCAACAGGTGGCACCACCTCATACATGCTGCCTTTATCAAATTCAGACACCTGACTAACCCATCTGACTCCTCCAGCTTTGGGCTTATCCAGCCTAAACCCCTGGCAGCCTGCAGACACCTGCCACCGAGGGTTTAAGCTATCAGGTGAGCTAATGACACAGTTAAAAACAGTGTGACTTTAAGTGACTTACATGCAGTGTAATATCATTATGAGTACATACCAAAGAAGCAGTAGATGAGGCCGAATGAAAGGCAAACAGAGCAGACAATAGATGGGATGACTTCATAGTTCATATTAATCTCAAGCGTGCATATGTCCACTTCAGTTAAGCCAGCTCCTGGCTCCTCAGTAACATAGAGTGAAGTCATTGCCATCTTGGAGGATTATTACTTCTTTTTGGTGGGCAGCTGGTTTGGACGTGAAGCTGCTTTGCTCATTGAAGGGGTGAAACCGGAACGTCCTGCTTGTGTCATTCAGGGAAAGAGGAAGCTCCCGAACCCAGAACAAGTACTAAACACTTTCCTGTTGTGCACCTGCAAAAAGAAAAGACTATTTTCAGCTTTTACAGTGAAAACAAACACATTCAGCTCTGTTTTGGATGCTAACTTGAGAGCTATTACTCATTATCTCTTGGTTATCCTGGGAAATACTCCTGTAACTAGTTCACTTCCATCCAATCTGACATGTCATTTTGCTTTTAAATGACACATTAGTCTTATTTAAGTGATTATATGAGAGGATGTGGCTCTTTGCCTTGTGTGGTTCCCTGTTCAGGAACCAGAGGAGGAAACTTGGAATCCCCTCTGAGTTTGTGTTTTGTTCAAGAACAGGATACAGATGAGGAAACGACCTGGTGACTCGGTGCCTTCGACCTGCAGATGTATTGTTCTGAGCATGTGGTTTGGTGCTTTGTTTACTGAACACAAACAGCTCGGCAATAATACAAGTGGTAGAATACAAGTTCTCAGACTTTTTACTTAAGTTAAAGTGGCAATAACACAGTGTAGAAGCATTAATATTATTTAACCTAAGTCATCAAATAAATATGGAGTTGTAAAAATTTCTGAAACTTGTAATGAAAGTTATAAAACAGAAAAAAATAAAAATATTTAATTAAAACACAAGTACCTCAAAGTAGCACAGATATTAAGACAAATGCATCTATTTACTTTCTACTACTTCACAAAAACTCTGCTCCTAAACTGTAATAAATCAGCGCTGGCTATTATTTTTAACTGAAGTAGACTGAAAGTTTCCAACCGCATAAATGCATGGATCATGTTTACATGCTCCTCTTATCTTGGCTCATAGTACGACTGTCTGGCTTCAGCATGTATTACTGTAAAGACATTATAAGCTGTTCAGGCAGATCTCACGGTCAGCAAATGGAATTAGAGGAGCTTTAGCAGGTGAGTGATCCTCCTGTTAGCTCTGTCCTCTTGAAGAGGTGAGTGTCGAAACACAAAAACACTTTCTAACAAGTAAATATGCACAGTAAAACAGAAAGAAATCATCTAGAGTAAATCATATGTTACTGAAATGATTGATATCTATTGTTTTTTGAATATTTTGTTTAATTCTGTCATAAAAGATGTCGTTTCTGTAACTTCACTGCAGTAAGCGTTAGTCAGATTATCTACAATGTGTAAGAAAACAATTACACGTAACAGTGACAAATAAAACATTTTCAAGCGAATGCATCAAATAAACAATATTTCTGTGGCCTACCTCGAGTAAAGCATTTCTTCCCGGATCAAATGTACATTTCAGAGAAAAACATGGTAGTTTTCAGTCAGATTCCAGTAAACCCAACAGAGACGAGGGCTCAGGAGTTTTGTCAGGAGTTTCTGTGTTTCCCTCTGTAGCTGTACCTCTTAGCTGTGGGTGAGACTCAGCGTCCGACACTCTAAGTCCCTCATCTGTGCTTGTGAACAGCTGACGCCTGACTCTGAGAGAGAGACCATCTGCCCCCAGCGTCAGTACGAGGCTGCTGCCAAGTCCAAGGCCGAGCCAGCTGAGTTCAACTCTCACTACCCATGATCCTTTAGGAGCCCCAACTCTGTCAGTTCAGGACCTTATCTCAAAGGTGAACTTCAGCCTGAGGTAAGAGGATGTAACTTTAGAAAATGTAACATAACCCCTGTCTTATTGGATGGCCTGTAAAAGGAATCATATTATATATTTTTATCTGTCCTCATGGCATGGCTTTAGCATTGGCAGGGTGATGTATTCAATGGGTTGTAATTCAATTTTGAAAACATATTCATGGTCCTAAAAGGTTAAATTGTACCAATGTCATTCCTGATTAGGACTGAAATGCCACTACAACTAGTGGATGGATTATCGTGACATTAGGAACAGACATTCATGTCCCCCTCGGGAAGATCTGTAATTAATTTGGCGATCTGCTGTTATTTCATGTGTTCATGACCAAAATAATACTTGCATAGCTAATGCCGTTCCCATCAGCCTCAACTGGACCTTGATGCAGATACAGGTGATGCAAGTTGAAGGTAAACTGAGGAAACTGCAGGATAAGTACAGGGGGGAGCAGAAATGACAGGAAGGGTTAGACACCTTATATACATTATTTGCTTTTAACCTGTGTGTAGGCTGTAAAGCCGGCTTAATTATTTACATACTTACTTGTACACTTAATGTGTATCTGTAGGATTATAGTGTATATCTTCAACGGGGTCCCTGGGGTCGTTTTTATGGTCCCCTCCTGTTCATTCTGTACAGTTGTGAACAAAAGTTTAAAGACCATCTATATCATGGCAGTCTTGAGTTTCCAATCAGCCCCATAGTTCTTTCATTTTCTATGATGGAATCACTGAAACAAATGCACTTTTGTTACAAAAAGCAATAATGCATTTTGATTGTTTAATAGATTACTTATTTTGTTATCTATAGGTCTTCTGGAAATACAACACGTTCTGCTGTGTCAAAAATATACACATACTAAATTGAATTATCAGTTTTGGTGATGTAGACAGTTGTGTTAATCAAATTTTCTTAATGGCATGGCCTCTTAAGATCTTGTGAGTGATTAGAATTGACTACAGCTGCTGACTCATTTAAGCCAATTTAATTAGGACCCACTTGATACACTCATTAGACTCAGCCTCAACACTACAATGAGAAAGTCTGAGGATCTCAGCAAAGATCTGATAAAGCAAATCATTAACTTGAAGAAGTCAGAAAAGTCACTTGGAGCCATTTCAAAGCGGCGACAGATCCCAAAAACATCTATGCGAACCGTTTGTAAGTTTGAAGTGGCACAATCACTGCCACAGTCAGGAAGGAAACACAAGTTATCGCCTGCTGCTGAGAGACAACTGGTTAGGATGGTCAGGCGTCAACCAAGAATCAACAAAAATCAGGTCTGCAATGAATTAGAAGCTGCTAAAACACAGCTATCAGTGTCCACAGTCAAATGTGTTTTAGATTAACATGGGCTGAGAGGCTGCCATGCAAGAAAGAAGCACTGTCTCCAGAAATGGCACCTTAAAGCTTGACTGAAGTCTGCTGCTGATCACATCGACAAAGAAATGGCTTTCTGGTGTTCTGTAGATGGTGTTTTTTGTGACCAAGGCTCATGTGCTCCAGTGATTCCATCATAAAAAATAGGAGCCATCGTAGTCACTGAAACTCAAGACTGCCATGGTCATGGCCTTTTCAAGTGTATGTAAACTTTTGCTCACAACTGTATATTTCACCCCTGAGGTACATCATGCAAAGACGTAGCACTGATTATCTCTTGCACTGGATAACACCCAGTTGCTTGTCCCATTAAATACTTTTGCTACCTGTGCACACAGTCAGTGCAGTAAATTGACAGAAATATGTTCTGCACATGTGCACTGTTGCACTTGTAGTATAGTCACCACAGACATTCTGTCAGGATGCAAAATTTGGGCTTCTTGCAGATGTTTGCAGAGGAGATGAGCTCGGCTGGATGGTGAAATTTACATCACTTGGACTCAAGCAGATACTTGCATGCTTCTGACTGCAAGAAGTGTAACACTAGCGTAAGCCTAAAACAATTTAGCCCAACCAAAGGCAATTAAAACCCCTTTTGGATAAGCTTTATTCCCAATCACTCCAATGCGCATACACCTATAAGACACTCTGTTACAATACTTTGTCAAGGGATGAATAAATGTGAAATCCTCCCATTTACCTTTGAACAGAGCCATGTTAGCTGTTTCCCCTCGTTTCTAGTCTTTATGCAAAGCTATGCTAACTGTCTATTTCCTCCAGCTTCAAATTGACTCTACAGATATGAGGGCAATCACTCTTGTCTTCTAACTCAAAGAAAAAATCTAAGTGTAGAATCATGTTGGGGAAGTCTGCGCATTTGCACAAACAGGGTTTCACACAAAGGGGAGGAGTGGGCATATTGTGTGTCGCTGCTGCTTTCATTTAGCAAAATTAAATTATATTTCATTTCATCAACTTCCCTGGGAGAAGAGGGGGGACACCAAATTCAGACAAGCTGTTAAGTCGGATAATCCTTTATTTTTCCAAGACAGTCTCACGCAGTTTAACTTTCAGCTTTATTACACATGCTGAGATTAAATTGAACATTAACACTCAATCAAGAGGGATGTGCTCTGGGCAGTTTGCAGTACAGCAATATTTGAGGCAGTTAAATAAAAGTCTTATTTATAGGCGCCATGCTGGTATAAAACTAAGTCTCCTGCTACCATGTATGAGCAGAGCCCTACAGCGGAGCATGATAAGGCCTCACGTCTTGACAGCGCTGGAGTTATGACACAAACACAAACACATCAAATGTCAGGGGGGAGGGAGCAGATTAATAATGACAGCGGTGATCGTCGTATAACTGCAGGGACAGCGGGCTGCACTAAGGTTGACGCAGGCAGTGAAATGGAGCTGTCAGCCAGAATTAGGTTCCTCTTGTGAGAAGTGTAATAAAGACAGTAGCAGCCTGTAGTGCTTTCATCAGTCAAATGTGTCTTTCTACTGTCTGCTTCAGCAGATCAAAAGAACAGCACGCCTTTTTAAAGTTGAGACGTCAGATAAAAACTGACAAAAGTGGTTTTGGATAAAAGGTGGTGGGCTTATTTAATTTATTTTTAGCTGTGCTGCTGTGGTGGTGTGGCTCCAGAGACGGCTCTGTCATTGTTTCGGCGGGTGTGTCCACTAGTTTGGTCCTCACTGAAGTATTTTTACAGATATTTATGATCTCCGGACACTGAATTCTACTGGCTTTAGTGATCCTCTGACTTCTCCCACTGAGGTTTACGTTTATGATTTTGAGGGAGGTCCCCAGCTGCTGATAGACAGCAATGAAACACAGTCCAGACGTTCACGCCACCTTTAGATGTATTCAGATTCTTTCTTGCCATTTGCAGCTATAATGCAGCAATAAACAAGTTACTGGTGCAATGAAACTCTTAGTTCACTATGTATCTGCCCAGTGCCATGATTAAAGTATGAACAAAATATATTTGTGTAACACATTCTTCACTCACATGACATACTGCGGTAACAAATATCCATCCATCCATCCATTATCTATACACCGCTTAATCCTCACCAGGGTCGTGGTGGGGCTGAAGTCTATCCCATCTGACTTGGGGCGAAGGCAGGGAAGTCCCTGGACAGGTCGCCAGTCTATCGCAGGGCTGCACTGCGATAGACTGGCGACCAAGCACGCTTACACTCACACCTATAGACAATTTAGAATCACCAATTAACCTCAGCATGTTTTTGGACAGTACCAGGAAGCCGGAGAACCCAGAGAAAACCCACGCTGCACAGGGAGAACATGCAAACTCTGCGCAGAAAGATCCCAGGCGCCCTAACCGGGACGCGAACCAGGGATCTTCTAGCTGTGAGGCAACGGTGCAAACCACAGCGCCACCTTGCAACCCGGTAGCATATATGAATATGCAAAAACGGTTTTGCACAGGTAACAGTGTAAAAATTTTGCGATATTTCTGCTGCAGAAATGTTTAGATCTGCTCATACATACTGAGGTAGCCAATTCTGAATATACAAAGTGCAGTGCAAAGTAAAGGTTTATGGTGCAAAGATACATGGCAGCGCAAGATTACATCAAGTCCTTTGGTTGGTAATGTAGGGAGGGGGAATTATTACAACTTTTGCATCCTTTTAGATTTTTATTTTTGCACATCATCTGGTCAAAATTTAAACTTTTGTGACAAAATGCCTGCAAATCCTCAACTGCGCTTTGTATTTAGCGCCAACGAGTAAAGATGGTGAACATGGTAAGCCTTACACCTGCTAATATATGTTTCTTTGCAGTTGAGGTGGTTGTTTTTTCTAATGTTTCTGTATTGATTTGAAATTAGCTTCAAATTTGTGACTTATTCTCTAAATACAAAAATGTAAAAATCGACAAAGTGCAGATTCACATGAACAAAAGGAAAATTGCTTCTCTTTCCTAACATACATCTCTGTATAAAACACTACTCCGCTTTAGACACAGAATAGTAAATATTCAGTGGGTACAATACAGGAAAATCCTGCCCTCCTTAGACATACAAAGTGTACATTTATAACATGCTATTGACGGTGCTGCTGCTCCCTGAAATATAAAAGCACAGAGTTAATCGATTCATGACGACTCTGTGTGTGTGATTCTTTATGGCATTTGTGATTGCAGTGCAGAAAGTATTGATCAGGACTGACTGTTTCATGTTTCTAAATGAACTCTGACTGTCACCTGAATGGTTTGAAGACTCATTAAAAGGAGGTTATATCGATTGTATGAATTAAGAAATATGAGGGAAAAAAATGCTCTGGTTAAAAACAGAATAATTTAAGTTTGACCATTTAGATTCTCACTTAAAATGTCATTTCTGGCATCATACTGCATGTAATCAGATGAGTCCCCTCTAGTGCTAAGCAATTTCTGATGTCTTCATTTCTTCTATTCCAAATGTTTTAGAATGTTTTTTGTGTCCATCAGGCAGCAACCATACAGTCACACTGCTATTATTTTGTTATTGTATGAGATGAAGCAGCTACAGTGTGTATATGAAGTGTTGTTGTTGAGTGTGTCAGGCCTGAATATATCTTGAAAACAAATAACAAATTCAACTGTTATATTTATGAATCATTTACAAAGAGAAGACAGATGTTCATCTAATCATTCTTGCACAAACACCGCAGTTAATTTGATTAGTTTTAGATAGAAATATAAATTCATCAACACGCTACATAAATATACATATTTTTCCTACAAGTGGTGACACAGTCAGATAAAAGTATACATATTCAGGCCTCTACATAACAACAGCAGCTGAATGCATGAGCACTCCTTATGAAATTTACCAAATTATAGGTTTCAGAAATGATTATTAAAGGGAAATCATGCAGCAGTCAGATATAAGATACTCATACATGGCTGATGTTAACATAAGCTGGACTATATCATTACCACCCCAAACCATAAAATTTGCACTGACATTCTTGCACTGCACATCTTTGCACTTTTAAACTTTATTTTTATTTTCATTTTTATTTTTTCTGTTAAGCCACTTTATCCTCATCTCTCACCCTTGTATATATTGTAAATATTATTACTATTGTTCTATTATTATTTTATTCTTATCACTACATCTACTGTTACATAAGCTGCTGTAACAATGTAAATTTCCCCTGGAGTGGGGAGAAATAAAGAACTTTATCTTTATCTTATCTTTATCTTACATACATACATGTAATTAAGTAGAATTGTAGATACACATACAGGACAGACACCCCACTTTGTCTGACCATCTTTAGGTTGAGTGAAGACTCACGGAGTCGTTTTTTTTTTCTTCCAATATTTATTATTTTTAATAACCGTAAATGTAACATGACAGTAAAACTGCAGCAAGGCCTCAGAAAAGTTCAAAGTACACTGTGATAACCACTAATCAATATCAAAGTGTTTGCTGTGGCTGCGTGGGCAGAGTAATGATGAAAGCTTTGCACATCTACAGAAGAACTCGTACATGTGTGCTTTAACGCATCCCACGATCCATGCCACATCCACATTATAATGCACACATCCTTTGTCATCTTGAAAGCATCACATGGTGGGAATAGTCTGTCCTCAAAGCCTGCACATTAGTGTCTCATGATTTAGCTTCTCGGAACAATGTTTGTGTGTGGTTCCATGAAAAAAAAAAAATCGCATTAACCAGTAAATAAATATGTAGGCAGCATCTTATTGTTGCTGCTGGCCAGAGGTTGACACTTTAACTGCTTTATTATACTGCTGTGTGGCTTAATCTGCAACATAAAGCTGCATACTAATTTTTCAATGACATATTTTGCATGTATTATCTTAATCTGCAGAGTAACTGTTAAATAAATGTAGCAGAGAAGATGTAAAGTAGGTGAAAGTGAAAGTCAATAGAAGTCATCTGATAAATGTTCAGTTATTTTATGTCAGTGTCTAAAGGCACTTTTATTTTACAAAAATCTAATTCTTACTTTGCCTCTATATTAAGTAAACAGTTAAACTAAACTTGTGTAGTTTGGAGAGACTAAAACACAGCTTTTACATACTGATTGGGTTTAAAATACTCTCATGGAGCTGAAATATGCTGCGAACATCAGTGAACAGAACACAAAAAAATGCGTTGGACACCTGGAAACATGCACATATAGAGCTGCACACGTCTTATCCGCTATCGCTTTAATCTATAGTGCAGATTTGAAGCTCAAGCCGTCTCATAGCAACATCCCCTTACAATAAGAAAGGTCTCTGATGCTAATAACCCCTGATTCTGAAAGGTTCAGCACAGCAGAACTGAGAACATGAGGACATGATAGGCAGATGATAATGCTGTTTCAGTCTATATTTCCAAACAGTTTGAAGGTGGTATTGAGATGACGGATTTCAGGCCGAGTGGTGGCTCTGTGAAAAGTACAAGTCATAAATATAACACACTGAGAGCCTTATGATGCCTGCCGTCAATAAATTCACAGTAATAAACTGAGGATTTTCCTTTCACTCGTTGGACACAGCGGCTGTGTCTCTCCTTACTGTGTAGCGTGTTCATACTGAAAAAGAGATTATTAAATGAAGAACTGTCAAAAAATGACAGATTTCATACTAACATGAGGTTAGTGATGATGGACGGTACTGTCCAACAACATGTCAGCAGTAGCATGTTTTTATCCCCTCCAAGGCAAATACTGTCTAGGTTTGTCCTTGGGAATGTATTCTTTAATAAATTATGATGCAACATAAAAAAAAGCTCACATTGATGCATTAGGTAACTCTTTTTATTCTAGACTGTGCTTCGATTTGTGGCATTTCCTACAATCTGAGAGCTGCAAACAGAAGTATGATGCTGCCATGGAATCAGTGTGCTAGTTTTAGTCTTTTAAATTTGTAATGTCAACCTTTCATCTCAAATGGAAAGCGTTTTGGGTCAACTTCTGTTGTTTCAAACATGCTACATAAATTGAGTTGACATATTTTTTCTATTTTGGCAAATTGGCAGTCATTGTTTGCAAAGCAGTCATGGATATACAGACACTTGAAAACTTTGACACTAAAGGAAACCTAAAAACATGACGATCCTTAGGCCAATTCTGGTGTCTGCTGTCTATGATTTTTAAGCTGGTCTGTAGACAATGATTTGCTGGACACTGCAGACAATAGTAAGTTACATGGACTTTTTAGAATAAATGTTTCAAGTCTGCCTGTTCAAAATTCTAAAACGGAGAAATAGAAATTTTGGTCAGGAAAGGTTTCAAAGTGTTTTACATATTCCTGTGGTGACTTTCTTTTAAAACTGACTTCAACATGGCAATTTACCTTTGTGTCTCAGAGCAGTTTCCGTGTTTGAGCAGAGTTATTGGTGAGCTGGTGGTGGGCAGAATTGGAGGAAGAAACCGTGTATTCACATCTGAACTGTTTGAAGGCAGTGTATTTTGTTGTTCTACAGCCACTAAACATTAATTTCTAGAATGTAGAGCACTGCACTGTGGAACTGTTAGCAGAAAGTAGCGTACATGTTATGGACACAACTTTTTTCTTTGTGTTTTGGTCATTTTTGAAGGCATTATAGAATGGATAAATGTACACATAGAATGACAGACAGTAAATATTATGATGAGATTAGAGATTTGCTTTGAGCAGTAGAGCAACATTAACAGTTCTGCAACTAGGCACCAGGCACCATACGTATGTAAAACCATGTATTAAATTCCTGTCTAGATCATAAATATACATCTGGACATACATACAAGCATATGTACATATTACACTTGTAATAGAACTGTATTGCACTTTCCACTACATTGGAAGTGATTGCAGACCGTATTGAAGGTCAGCTTCATTACCTATATGGAGTTCACATTATGGGACAAAGACACAATAAGACAAAAGACAATGACTGTTGGATAGGTTTAATGGGTGTAGCTTTGGGGCTAACATGTGCTGCCATGTGCTGTTTAATGTTTCTCCTCACAGCACTAGGTGAAAACCCTGGCAAGGCCTACAAGACAAAGAAAATAACAGTTTTAGTACAATGATTAAGTGATTGGACTTAATTTATAACTGGATGACTACAGAAGTGGGTATGTGGCATTGTTTTAAGAATGTGTAAATTGAAAAGTTTAAGATGACTCACCTCTCTTTTATTGCCTCATGTGTTCCAGCCAAAAGAGTCCCCGATGGACTGGACCACTTTTATAAAGATACCAGGAGGAACCCAGTGGAGGTGACTAGAGGGTGAATCTCTTCAGGTGATAAAATAAATACATTGCTTGGTGAAAATGTTTGTTATCATGGTTAAAAGTAAAGATAAAATGCATTTTTGTGAATTTCTTATGTTTGATTATTTTCGGTTAACCCTTATTAACCCCCTTTGTTGCTTGTGTTCTCATAATGCGAATGTTGGTGAATAAACACCAGGTTGGTCTGCACCTTATCTCGCCTCAAGCCTCCTGCTTTATCCAACCACAAAACGGTCACCCTAAGACAGATACATATCAAAAGCAGTACAAAGCATTACTGGAATGGTAGCAGAATGTAGACCTCACGTCCACGTCTGTGATCAGGTCCTATAGTCTGAATTCATACACTAGAATAAAACTGCAGAAAATAAATGTGTCAGAAGCACTGACCAACTACGAGGACAGCTAATTGAAGTCTTTAAAGTTTGCAGCTCTGATATTACATTTGTTTTGCATGTTATTTGTCGCAACTGTCAAAATATTACATGATAAATTTAAGTGTTTCCTTCGTATTATTAAGATGGGTTTAGGGAAACATTTGTTTCGTCGTGGTCTAAATTGGTGTCTACTCTGTATCATGTAGGTCTTGTACCATTAGGTGACTGCTTTGTGAGGGACCAATCTGCAAAGTAAGAGGAGTCACAGGTGAATTAGTAAAAATGCAAAAGAAAACCAATGGGTCACTAAAAAAAGTTAGCGAGCCCAAAAGTTCTGCTCCCATAAAAGAGTCAAATGAACAGAACTAAACTAAAGCTGCACTGACAGAATGACTCAGCAAAAACACCTGTACTGATAAAATAAAACTCAGAACGGATCTGACAAAACTGAGAACAAAAGGTAACATATATACCAGATGATCAAAGCCAGGATTCACAGCTCTGGTGCTTCCTTCTATCTTTTGCCAGAAGCCAGTCATCTGACCTCTGCAGCAGAAGCCGGAATATCCCGACACCAGTCAAACAAAAAAAGAATTAGTGCAACAAAATGCAGAATGATGAACATACAAAAGTTAACTATATATGTGCACTGCAAATAGCACACAATAAAAAATGCTAAATAAACCATGAGGGTGTTATTTTAAATAAAAAATTACGCCATTTATGTGTTTTTGTTTGTGGACTATGGGTGTGAAAAGTGTTTAGTTGAGCATGAGGTTAATGACTTATATGGTTCTCAGTCTCTATGACAGATTAATCAACAGTTCTCTTCCATTTATTTATCTACACATACAAGGTTTGCTTAAATTAAGACCTTTTGCAGTGACCAGCTGTGCTACAGGGGATTTCTGTGGCGTTGCTATGGTGATTAATCGGCTCCTTAACAAGTTTGCTGTCAGAGTAGTCGCTCATTTATCTGATATATTACTAGACAGTATAAATTCCTAGGTTTCTTTGTTTTTCACAGTGTGCTTTTTCAAAATTGTTATTATTCTGATACAGTAATACAATATCTGTCCATTTAAATTTCAAGATAATTCCATCTTTTAGAAAATTTTATAAATATAGAAATATCCCAGTTCTTCATTGCTGTGAATGTACTCAGCAAATACGTGCCTCAAAGCAAATGACAGAAATGGTTCTCAAAAGTACGCTGACACATTCCAACGTGTCAGTCAGAGTCATGGTGGCAGTATTTAGTCAGATATAAAGCCGTATATCAGTAACAGAGTGTTCAGAGAGCAGTGATCCAGCCCCTTTAAAGATCCTTATCTGATCTCTAAATGATGAGTAGCATCACAATCAGCAGAAAACAGCAGCAGCATCTCACCGCCTGGCTGCATCTTCCCAGTCAACAGTGTCACAAACAGGAGTGGTTCATCTTTGTAAGGCCCTTCACAGCCACATAAACACAGGTATTTTCAATTATTCTGGCTGATTAGACAAGAAACCCAACAACAGAGTGTGGGAGGGGTCAGATAGTCTGTAGATACCCACATAGACATGAACACATGTCCACAGATGTTTTATAAAGCACAGGTTTTTCTGCATTTGGGTCTATTGTCCTCTATAAATTCAGTTTTTAGTTATGTGAACATGAAGAAACTGAAATTTTTGGAAATGACACAAATCTCCACATGTGCTTCCAGGCTCATCTCATTTCTCTCTCTGAAAGTGGAGATGTAATAATATTTGTGGGTTTCATAACCCCTTGCTGCTCTCTAATTTAACTTTAAACTTTATTCTCCTCTTTATGTGGGTTTAGATGATGCCATGAGATGGTTGTGTTGCCAAATTGTATATCTGTTTGTTTATCATGTGTATGTTTTCGTTTGTCCACTTTTGAGCTGCATATAAATATGTATAAATACATGTCGTTTAAATAAAAATTTGGTTAAAAAAAAAGTGCTGTATAAGTGTGGACCATTTACATGTCTTAATTCCTTAAAACGCATCTTGAGCATCAAGGAGGCTGTCAGCAAAGGATGCACAGGTGTGTCCTGCACCACGTAACATAAAAGAGACATTACACACAGCTGGAATACGAGGACCATGTCGCTAGCAGGACTGATGAATACCATCAACCAGAACATATGTCACTCTCTATTTGTATGCTAATACTCTAACTGTGTGGAGTCACAGGGGGGATTATGGAGGGTGAAAGAAAGAGTAAACCCAGGACAGGTTAGCAGTGCATCACAGAGCCACAGAGAGAAAGAAAACCACGCGCACCAACAGTCAGTTTAAATAATGAGTTAACTTGTACGTATGTAAGAGGAAGCCGGAGCATCCAGAGTTAACCCACACAGAAACACCACACCTCCACCTGAGGCAAAAATGCTAACCGCTGCACCATGCTGCCCTGACACATGTGATAAATAAAAAAATAAAGATATATGACATCTGTGCATTCTGCCGCATTGTATTTCTTAGTAAACATATACCATAGGTGGTAAAGACACTGTTCATCTGACAGAGATAATAAAACACAGCACTGGGCTGTAAGAAAACAAAGAGCAGATGATGCACTGATTTGCTGTTCTGCTCTCATGTGTCTCTACATGGAGGTAATAAATTCTCTGCTTTCTGTTCACAGCGGTGTTCCTTTGTGTGTGAACGGTCTTGTGATATGATTTCTTCAGTCGTATTTGTATGAACAGAGATGATTCCTGAGGTTAAAAATGCTGCCTGCAGGTATTTAAACGTTTCATAGTCAGTGTCTCATAAATACAATTACACGATAAAAATCTTTTCATTTAATGGATTTTTTCCTGTATTTTTGAAATACACAAACTTAGCAATAAAATGTACATAAATAGTCTGTGAATTCACATGTTAAATAACATCCAAATGTTAACATTAAAATGTCATTTTCCACATATTTGCTTCAATAATTCCAACTCTGTTGCAGTTATGCAGGAAAAACTGAACTGTACTGCACACAAATGAAACATGCAGTCGCCTTTGGTGTTGTCTTGGCTGGAGTTCACACACGCTGTTGATCCTTTTTCATCTGCCAAACTTGGTTAAATTCAGCACCAACATTCAACTACTAGAAGAGTTTTTGTTACACAGTTAGGAAAAGGAAAAGTGTTTTGTTTTAAGATAAAAGTTGAGTTTTTTTCCCACCTTGATTCCCGCAAGGCACCTGTTTTTATTCATATCTGGATTTTTTTGTAGAACAAAGTAAAAGTGAAAGTTTTACTTTGAGAGTACTGGAATAAAGTGTCAGATGTGCTGAAGTCCAGCTGCTGCCTCCTTGCTGGGTAATAAAGTCGGCTTTCTGCACTATCAGAGAAGGAGCTTCATTCATGGCAATTAAAAGACAGGAGTGAATGAATGGTGTCATTGCAGATCGATGGGCTTCCTGAAACAACACAAAAACACTCTATCTGGCCTTTGATTATTTGTGTTGATACTGAAAACACAAGAGCTCTTGACAGATGCGGTGGATAAATTATTCATTTTCGCAGAAGAAGAGCTCATTGTGTTTTCTATTATCACGAGATTAAAATACACAATACTTGCTGCTACCTATCCTCCTTTCTGTTGCTCATCACATAATTTATTCATTATATTTGAATAAAGCTCGGTCTGATATAACAGATTCATCTATGGCACGCCTTCAACAGCATTTTGTTAATTTCACAAATAAAGATATCTAAATCATCTCTGCTCAGAGATGTCGCATTTACTGTATTTGAAGATAAGAGTTGGAAGTTAATAGAGATCTAAAGATTAATATGAACATAGATATCATCACATAAAAACAATTTCCTTCCACTGATAAGGATATAACTGCTAAAACCTTAATTTAAAACTCAACTTTCAAAGAGAGACCCATCTGTTAAAAAAAAATAAAAAATCTATATTTACAAAGCGGCTGGTAACTTTCACAAATTTATGTAGTGGAGTCAGAAAGTACAATATTTCTTGCTGAAATCATGTGAAATGGACATAAAGTAGCAGAACGTACTCTAAACTACTTATATCACACAATACATTTCAATCAGTCTTTTAGTAACAGAATAAGAAGCTAGAAAGTTTCCACTCTGAATGACCTCACATGTTTTGCCCATTTTCTGTTAGTATACCACCACAATTAAACACGTTATTCCTCATGCCTACATATCTGCAATGTCTGGTCATTAAAGCCTTGAATTTGCCCAGCAGTGACGTTCCACCTTCTAATGAATTGTGAGTGACTGGTTTACTGTGTGACAGGAGTTAGTTTAATGGTGTCTAAAATGTGAAGAAGCTAGTTCACTGCTTCTACATATTTTGTACGTGAATAAACGCAGATCTTCCACATCTTAAAACCACTGACATGTGAAGCAAATGACACTGATAATCTCGTGACAGTTAAGTGTTCTGCTGGTAAACTTCGAGTCCTGGCATTCATGTGGATGTTACTTTGACGTGTACCAGATACCAAGACACTGCTGCAGACCAAGTATACCAGCGGCACTCTTGAGGTCACACAGGAAAACTGCTCAAAAACAGCTGGAGCAATTTGCAAAAGCACAAACTGTTGAACTGTCCTCCAAACTCTTTAATGCCCCCGAGCATCCAGACATCACAGCTCACCAGCCAGAGGTCCCTGTTCATGGATCAGTCTCACATCCTCTGACTATTCTCTATCATTACAGCGCTGTGCAGAATGATCTGGCTGCACTTCATTATCATTCTGCTGTAGAGCAAAAAAGCTCTGGTTTGTTTGTATTTTTTTAAACCAATCATGATCATCTTGGGGCTGCACAGATCCCTGGTTCACGTCCTGGCCTTCCTGGAATCTTTCTGCATGGAGTTTGCATGTTCTTCCTGTGCATGTGTGGGTTTTCTCCAGGTACTCTGCCTTCCTTCCACAGTCCAAAAACATGCTGAAGTTAATTGGTGATTCTAAATTATCCGTAGGTGTGAATGTGAGTGTGATTGTTTGTGTCCATGTGTAGCCCTGTGATAGACTGGTGATCTGTCCAGGTGTCCCCTGGCTTCGCCCTAAGCCAGCTGGTATAGACTCCAGCCCCCCCTGATCCTAATGAGGATTAAGCGGTATATAGATAATGGATGGATGGATGATTGCTTTGGTGCAGTGTTTCTCAAATAGTGGGGTGCGCCCCCCTGGGGGGACGCAGAGGTATGTCAAGAGGGGCGTGGGCGACTGGGAGGAAAAGGTCCGTCTACACGGAACTAATTAGCTGAACTATTGTTTTAACGTCGGCATGTTTTTCGCAGCGTACAACAATACTGAAATTGCGCTGCCCCATAGACTGTATGTGCGCTGGCAGTTCGGACTTGAAGAACAAACTCCCGAGAACGGGAGAACGCATTATTAATGTGCAGATGGAACACCAGTGAACTTGATCACGTCACGTACTCGGCTCATCTGCTCCGATTATTTTTACCAGCGAAGTCAAACATACGGCCCGCAGGCCAAAACCGGCCTGCCAGACGGTCCATTTCGGCCCGTGGGACGACTTTACAAAGGATAAAAATTACAACGACATTAACTGTAAATTATAAATTTGTACAACTGTAAATTTAAAACAATTTCTAGACCTTGACAAGTTGTTTTGATCATAAAGTAAAATACTAGATTGTTCAGTTCCAGATACCTGTCACTCAGGGGTGGGCAATTAATTTTCATATGGGGCCACATGAGAAACTTTGACGGTTGTTAAGGGCTAGACCAGTACACGTAAAAGCTCTGCTCAATATATATCTCAATAAAAACTGTAAATTACACAATACAATGATGTACAATGCCCAACTCTTGAATCTCTGCTCTCAGATCCCAAACTCGTTTAAGCATCTTGTCCAGGCTGAGCCATCTGACAGCTGTCTGGTGACCAAGGTTACCATGTTCACTATCATCTCCTCCAAAAAGACAACAAACTGTCTGTAATTCAATGCTCTTGCCCTGATGAAGTTAACTACTTTAGCTACAACATCAGTCACGTGGTTGATTTTTAGCACTGACTTACACAGCACCTCCTGATGTATAATACAATGCAAAAATATCAGTTTCTGTTCTGGGTTTACTTCAGTCACTTTATCTTGCATCCGTTTCAAAAGTCCAACATTTTTCCCTGTCAATCAGTAGTAACACCAACCAAATTCTCCCATTTTAGTCCCAGCTTGTTCATGCGTGTATTTACCTCAGTGAACAAATTACTCACCGTCGTGGTTCCTTTCATTGGCTGCACAGCTGCCAGCTCCTCCGTCATCTCAAAGGTTTTTGTTAGTCCACGTACAAAGATGAGTAACTGGGCTGTGTCACGGACATCACAGCTCTCGTCCAGAGCCAAGGACAAAACGTCAAAATCGTTCACTTTGTTGTGCAGCTGAAGCTCCAGATTCTCGGCGCTGCTCTCCACCCGCCTCGTTACGGTTCGCCTCCTAAGGGGCGCATTAACGAACGCTCCTTTCTTCTCCGGGCATATAAACGCTGCAGAGTCCACCAGACATTCTTTTATAAACTCTCCATCAGAGAATGGCTTACTGTTTTTGCCGATTTTGTAGGATATTACTAAACTCGTTTTGACTGCTGCATCCTTTGATGTGAGCTTTGGTAAAAAAAAAAATTTAAAAAAAGCACTTGTATTTGTGCTTTTATTCAGTTTCACTATCCACTTTGTGTAAGACAGCAAGGTTAAAAAAGTTATATATTTTATATTTATACATATTCCTCAAACTTTGTGCTAAGCTAAGCTAACTGGCAGTATGAGAAAGGTTTTGATGTTTTCATGTGATTCACATAAGTTTATTTTCCTAAAGATAGAGAAGACTAATAATTTCCAACACAGAACATAAACATGTAACTTCGAAAAAAGTGAATTTGAAAATATTAATGAATTGAAATGTGATGATTAGTTCAGAAATATCTGTGGTATGGAACAGAGGATGAGAACTACCATTCTACAGTTTTGAAAACAATTACGAGCTCAATGTGATTACTGTTTTCTCCCTCTTTTTCTAGTTCTTCATTAAAGTAACAACTACATTTTCTTCTTCAGGTTGTTATGGACAGTGGTCTTCTTTCCATTTCTCAATTCTCTTCTTTTAAGCAATGTTGAGTTATAATTTAGTTTGGATTATCTGTTTACTTCACAAATACAATTTATGCAAAAGATAGTGGTGACTGAAAAAATGCTTTTTGATGTGAATTTTGACTTTTTCCATGTCTTTCAGAAGATGCTGCAATTATTTAATCTCCTATAATAAAATTCAAACTAAATTGTCAGTATTGAAAGCCTGTTGTGCAGACTTTGCAAAGAGAACAACAGGTGGTCTAATAGTGATTTCCAGAGCTGTATAAAAGTACTGTCTGCTTTCTAATAATTTTGTTTTCAACTCTGTGTTTCCTCTGTTAGAAAGACTTCACAATTCTCCCAGTTTCATTTAAATTTCAAATGAGCCACACTTCATTAACATTTAAAATTGCGGTGAAATAATTGCAACTATTGAGGCTTCTGTATTTGTTTGTTTGTTTCACTGACATTTGAATGTCATTCATGCTGTTGAAGGTTGAATGCAAAATGAGTTGGCGCAATTTAGGAGTAAGGAACAAAGAACCTGAATTAAACTGCTCTCAGCAGCTAATGAACCACATAAATGTTGAAAATGTCCACATTTACTGTTCAGTAGCAGGATGTGGTTTTTTTTTTGGGAAAAAACAACAGGCAGAACATTATCATAAAAAATCCTTGAATGTCACTCTAAACTGTTTATGAATCACTGAATTTTCTCCATTGTAATACAGAGGGAGCTGTCTCAGACTGCCTTTCTGCAGGAGACTGAATAAATCTGTGATCTGACACGTCCTTGTTAGGAACTGGCTTTAACATGCAAAATATGTTGTCAAACAAGAATACAAAATTAGGTAAGCAGTCAGGATTTGTCAAGGATGAAGTTATATCTATGCAGCGTCATGTTTGTCTGGACAGATTCTGGAAAATTTGACCCAACAAGCAGAGGAAGGTGCTGTATCCTAGAGCCTAAAACCTTAAACCTCTTCCAGGAATAAAGCCAATTTTTTGACAGTTTCTCTCAATATAAGATGCATAAATTCATGTTGAAAGTGTAAATGACTCTGAGTTAAAGAAAAGGTCATTATGTCATCCGCCATACAACAAAATAAAACAAGAACTGCCCACAAAAGCAATATATTGTTGATTCCACTTCACACCTCACGGACTGAAATAGCAGCTGTGAGTGCAAGAAAGAAGCTCTATGCCTCTATGCTCTCTGCCTTCACTGATTATTTTCCTCAGGCCCTCATGACATTTATTTGATCATAAAACATGTGGAATCTAACCATTTACAGCCACACTCAGTCTTAAGCATGTTTTTATTGTGAGGAGATATCAAAAGGGAGGAGAATTATAAGTGTGTTCAGGGGCAGTTTCACCTCAACATATTCAAATCTACATAAAATCTCCATTATATAAAACAAATGCTAGGTGAATGTTGTCAATATGTATTTTAATTCAGCACACAAAACTGTCATAAATAGAGATTATATACATTTAGGGATGTAAAAGGATCTGGAAATACCATAGGAAACCATGAGTCTGTTCACAAAATGTGAAGTACAGAAAAGATAAATATATTAAACAGACTGTGTAAGTGTTTTATACATGGAGCTCATATTGGTGTTTTCTATACAAGGTTGACAAGTAGGATGCTGGATGCGTTAAGATGCAGAGGCAGGGCAGAAGCAAGACGAGGGCGATGCAAACTTGTTGACGACAATTAGCATCACATTTTTTTTTCATTAGCGTGTCTGCTGTCAGATTTGTTGTGCTTTACCCGTGGCTAAAATGACAACTCTATTTTCATTCTCTGACTTGGCAGATGTATTTCATGCTGATTACATCTTAACACCCACACTGGAAACCCGATGATTCAAGGTTGTTCTGCACATGAGTTCTTGCGGAGTCAGACATAGTTTCAGTGGAAGGATGAGGAGGTAGTTGTGACATGATGCAAAACATTTTATCTGCTCCAGACTGAGACTTGAAACACAGAAGGCCACATACACCACACAGATGTTTTCAATAATTCTAGCTAATTTAGTGATGTTGAAATTAAGTGGAGCTAATCTGTGAGTTACATGTGAATTCAATTAAAAGCAGTAATGGTGGAAGTGGTCATATGTGGTAAGTCTATAAGGAGACTAAAATAACAAGTCAGTTAAGTTCAAACAGTAGGTCTAACCAGGTAATGTTTGTGAAAAGGTGAACCAAGGCTGTGTCAAGGCTTAAAGTTATGTAGTTTAAGTAGTAAAAACAGCTGACTTTCGAAATTAAAGCTACCTTTCAGCAGGAGAAGCTGATTAGCTTTGAACACACTTTGGTCACACCTAGGTGATTCTAACTTAAATAATCCTGAACAGAAATCTATGTGAGAATTGTGTAGTGCCAGAGATGGTGGTTATATGACATTCATCTCTCCAAAAAGCCAATTGTCCACTTTGTAACAGCCAAACCAGGAAAATCCAACAATTTGTTGCATTGACAGAACTGTGGTATCACGAAGCAATGAAATGCTTTTAACACTTAATTGTAGGGTAAAGTCACAGGCAAACTTTATCAGATTTAACTGTTGATTGTATACATGATATTTTGTTGTCCAAATGACCAATAAAATTACAGTTATAACTCCCGCCTTCATTCATTTAGATAGAGACCTGGTATTGTTCGTTCAAAATAACTGCTTGTGGGCGTTACCATGATGGCTCTCGAGTGGCGAGACTTGCCTATAAGGACTTTGGCATTACTTTAGTGCTCAAAAAACGAGGATAAAATGTGTTGTGTGTATCATCAGTGCTGTTAAAAAGTGTGGTACATCTGAGTGCAGAGGACCCTTCAAGAATGAAAAGCACAGCACAAGCACACTTGTTATGGAGAGAGACAAAACAGGATTTGCTAGCATGGAAATGGCTTTTGAAAAAAGTAGCTGACAAAAAGTCTGAACTTTACCTCCAGCTAAAACTTAAAATATGCATTTGAAGCAACAGCAACACATGCATAAAAAATGTAAATGTTTGTCAATCCTGGTTATTCTCACTGTGCACTGAAATGGTGAGTACATAACTTCCAAATGCATTTGAAAAAACTACAAATTTTATGTAACACTGTAGCCTTTGTAATACCACAATGACCCACTGAGTAGTTTAAAGTACACTAAAGCTTGGGCTGACAGACTGTACTCTATTTATAGTGTAGTTACAATACTGATGCAAAAGTACCACAAGTACAACACCACATATAAAACTTGCTTCACAGTTATCAAGAAGAAAATCTAATCTAGTCAGTACTTTTTAAAACAAAACCTAGACATTAAAATTGAGGATTTTCATAAATAAATCATCATGCACACGTTTTAAAAAAAATTTTCTAGTGACCTGAACAAACCAAAGTTTTCATTTAGAAATGTTGAGTGTGCTTGCGTCATCATCTGCTGGAGACGAAGTGAACCTGTTGGCGGTGTGGCTGCTGACCTCCTCCTGCTCTGTGACTGGCTCGTTGCTGGTCGAGTTCTTCATCACGCTGTAATACATCGGCACATTGTACTCGGCCTCTTTGTGTCGCCAGCTGCACTTGCAGAGCTTTTTGAACGCAACGCGAAACTTCTGAGACATGAGGTTATAGACGATGGGGTTGATGGCACTGTTGGTGTAGATGCACATCCGGCAGAAGAGCAGGAACCAGCTGTTGTGGTAAGGCGGGTCAATCATGGAGTTGACCACCACCAGCGTTCGGTATGGCATCCAGAGCAAGGCAAAGAGGACCACCACCACAGCCAGCATCTTTGTTATCTGTTGAAAGGACCAAAGAAATAAGGAATAATAATGATGAAGAGTACAATTACCTCAACAGGCACACAGTATGCCATGACTCAATGTTGTGCTGCTTTTTGAGTGCTGCTGAGGATGCTTCATAAGAGTCAATGAGGCTCACAAGCAGCTCTCTGAGACTATACCTCGGCAAAGTAGAGCTAAACGCTAATGTCAGTATGCTAACATACTCATAATGACAACTCTGAGTCTGTAGTTCCACTTCAAACATTGTGTTTTCCCAACTTTTCAGCTAAATGTTCATAAAAGCCTGCTGTCATAGAGAGCTGGGGGCTAATCACTGAAAAATGGCATTTGGATGCACCATCAGGACCAATCAGGCAAATGCTTGGGCTTCCACATCTATGCTCTGCATCTATCTATCTATCTATCTATCTATCTATCTATCTATCTATCTATCTATCTATCTATCTATCTATCTATCTATCTATCTATCTATCTATCTATCTATCTATCTATCTATCTATCTATCTATCTATCTATCCATCCATCCATCCATCCATCCATCCATCCATCCATCCATCCATCCATCCATCCATCCTGTCTTACTATATTTTAGTAATTGACTATGACTAGGAATGCCCCCTTGCCTCCCCTGATCCAAGTCATTTGATATTTAGTATCAGCCAGACTGGATGTGGAAAGCAACCATTTATTTTTAGTCAGTGGATAAATCCAGCAGATTTGAGTGTGACTCTCATCTCAGGCCATAATTATAGTTTTATTTTTGAACGTCAGTCTCATTTTGTCTTTTGCGTTCACTCAGTGTTTTTCACTCAGTGTTTACTTGTGTTTTGAGTCTGTGGCTGGTTAAGTTTGGACACCAAAAATACTTGGTTAGGTCTAGAAAAGGATCATGGTTTGGGTTAAAATTCACTCTGCTGCTACATTTACCACATCCTAAGCTTTGTATGTTTCTAGGGTGACGACTCCACCTGATATTTTACATGTGCTTATTTACACAACCGCAAGAGGTTTGGTAATTTTATCACGGTTGCTTTCTGCTCATGAATTATCAGATGATGAGACCTTCAATGGGTTGATAATGTCCAAATGGGTTGTTTGGTTATTCACCAAACTTTTTGGCACCTTAAAATCTGGTTCCAACGATCCCTTAAAGAAGATGAAAGTGTCTCCACAGTGATTACAGTTCATGCTGAGTGCAATGTGAATGGCTGAACTAAATCTCATTGGAATCCATTTAATAATTGTTGCGACACTGAATATCTTAAGCAGCTTTCTTGACGCTTCAATTGATCATTCAGCCTGGGCCAAAGTGGACCACCAGACCCATAATGCAGTCATGGAGCCATTTTGTGATTGAATGAGTGCACAATCAAATTCGAGATTCCCATTTTTTCATATTTACCACAAACACAGATAAGTCTGTCTAAAAAAGAAGTTAGTAACCACAATCATTCATATAACTTCAGTATTTTCTCTCTTGGAACTGTGATCCAGTCTTTACCTGTTTTCTTGCAGAGACTGCTCCCTTGTTGGTCTTGCCGGTGCTGCTGGAGGGACCCTGGTGAACTGACCCTCCTCCGGCTCGGTCGTTCAGGTGTGACGGCAACGGACTCATGAACAAAATCCTTGCAATGAGCCAATATAGCACAGTGGCCACAATGAGAGGGATCACGTAAAACAGAGTGAAATCCAGGAAATAGATGGGCATGTAGAGGCTCCTGGACACACGGTAGCCACAGGTGACCACCACCCCGTTGGTGTAGACAGTTTCATTTGTGTCCACTAAAAAGAACCACATGGTACAGTAGAGCGAGGTGAAGATCCATACTGCAGCTATGATCCTCTTGGCCCTGGAGACAGTGCATATGAACTGTGCCTTTATGGAGTGACAAATAGCGATGTATCGTTCGATGGTGAACGCTGTGATGGAGCAGGATGACACGTTGATGCCGAGGTACTGGAGATAAGTAATACACAAGCATCCCGTGTAGCCGTATATCCAGTAGGCTACAACATCAGAGATGTTGGGGAGGCCTGCAGCCAGCAGCACAATGAGGTCTGCCACAGCCAAGCTGACGAGGTAACAGTTAGTCGGGGTCACCATGTGCTTAGTGCGCAGTACAACCAGCACCACCATGATGTTCCCAGCAATCCCCACTCCACAAATGAGCATTGTCAAAAATATTGTTATGACTTGTTCTTCAAGTGGGTTCAGAGGTATTTGTGTCAGATTTACAACCTGGGTGACATCCTGAAAGATGGTCGTATTGTTCTCCATCTTGTTCAAGTCCAACAATTCAGTTAATCTTCAGGGGCACATATGACAATCCTCAAAACAGAAATGGAGAGAAACATTCATTACCCACTATGAGGGTGATTGTGATGGGGCAAGAGACTGAATGTTAGATTTCACTTTTTGAAAATCCAATAACCTTCCTATTAACAGTAATATTCCAAATTATTTGGAGCGCTGTCTTGAATTAAACAAATGTAAAGCATTCTGCAGGCCAGGATGTTGTTTGGATTCACTGTTAATGACTTAAAGAAGAAAAGTGTAAGAAGAATTTGACATGTGATCTAATATAAACTCGAGTCCTTCGCATTAAACAACAAAAAGAACAAAAAGAAAATAATTTGTCCATGACTTCTATAATGATAGAAAGAAACATTGTCAGATCTGATGCCACTTCAGCATGAAAATACCTATTGTCTGTGCTTTCCAATACTGTATTAAATTACTGTAGGGAAGTTGAGTTGGGAAGAACAGTTTTATGATGTGACAACGCTGTGGTTATTAATACTGTGGTAGGTTGGATTCAATGAAAAATTTTGATTCAGGTAAAACTTACTTAATGAGGAATGCTAAATTAAATGAGTAAAAAGACAATTATCTCCCATTATTCCAGTCCAGGGCTTTGTTAAACCCTCCATCCACCCCAACCTCCTCCCTTTACAGACTTTATGCTCTTGAATAGCATCACCTGAATTCCTCCTGTGCTTCTGTAGTACATATTTCAGCCAACTCGAGGCACTTGATAAAATGACTGATGCTACTGCAGTCTCTTTAAACTAAATCCTATTGAAATAGCAATTTTCTAAAAAACAAAAACAAAAACAAAAAAAAACCCCTCAAGTGTGATGAAAAATTTAAACTCTGATATAATGACAGGATCGTTATCCCTGTGCATGTGATAAAGTGCTCACTAAAGCCATCATTTGTAACTATTTGATCTTTAAAAAAATGTCACAAGGCTGAAATTGTACTGATTAATAAGAGACCCTCCTTTGCTCTGAAAAAGAAGTCGGGATACTCTTCAGTAAAAAGAAAAAGGACATAATTGCAGTTGCTTGAGGTTAGGAAAATAAAATCAGGAGAGAATAAATATGAATGGGCAGCTTACCATAATTTGCAGAAGGCAGCTCTCACTCTGGCACCGTAGCAGCGCTCAGGTGCAGTCAGCCAAGAAACAATGATTACTGCTCAGTCCTCCTCCAGAGCCGCTCTCGTCCTCCACATCTGTCTCTCTCTCCCTCTGTATTCTCCCAGTGCACCCCTCCCTCCCTCCCTCTCACATCACTCACCATCACATCCACACTGCCGTGTACAGTCACCAACTTAACAATCCATTTCACCTCAACGTCTAAGCTCAGAATGTCACTGTGGCTATCACATAAATCCTGTAATTACTAGAAGAACAAAGGAGTTTGCCTGCATTTGAACACACCATCCACCTCAGAGATTGGCCATTTAATTGAAATGGCACTAATTATGAAGTAGACCTTTGATTTGCCACCAGCATACATAATTTAGCTAACACTTGTGTGAAAAGGCACATTTAAAGTGTTAAATTCTGTGAGTTTGCAAATAGTGGAGAATCACAAAATTTCTTGTCTCCTGAGGGACAAACACAAACATCTTAAGATAAAGATTCTTGCTATTCCCATGATGCACATTTGAGAACGCTTTCACAGCTTCCAGCAGTTTGGCTATTACAGATGCTGATGCTGTTAAAGGGTTGCACTGCAGTCGCGGAAAAGATTCAGTGTTGTTGAAACTCATTGTGAAGAATAATCAGATCTGGTTCTGTAAGCAGTGAAAGCAGACTGAAAAGCTCTTTAACCCTGCATCTGTGGACAGGACTAGTGGGAATATTGATGCACGACCGATTCTTACATTATAGAAGAACAGAGTTCAATTGGAGACCATCCAGTATGCAGGCTGCCTGTAATGAACGTGTAACAGCTTTGCAGCTCTTGTCCAAGCCGCTGCATACTAAGAAGTCTGTCCTGTACTGTTACGGTTGGTCTGCTTATCTTCAGCAATGCACACTCTGGTATTTATATCTGTGTGTTGTATTTCCGAATGTCTGCTAGTGCAAAATCTAGTCAGACCAAATGTGCCAGACAAAAACATCTACAATATTTTTATTTAACTTAATGTAATGGGAAGGTGCCAACATGATATCAGGTCAGGTTATGTTAAGGGGTTTATTTACATGCTAATGCTAATCAGTCTTGTAGTCCAGTGCATTCCTAACAAGACTAAGCCCACAGTCGGCTGCAGAGATGTCACACACATACCAGTAACACACCCATGTGAGAATTCATAGTAACAGACAGCATATGAATAATTCATAATCTCTGGAAAAACAGTAAATCATCTTTACACAGGCGCCTGAATTTTGAGACAATCGTGAAGTGGACAAGAGTAAAAATAGATGATAAAGAAGTGTTCTATTCTGGTATAAGGCTTTAAAATAAACCCCTGGAGCCTCACGGGAATTTTAGGCAGGAGCATGCTGATATGCAAGGATTTTTTTCGGAAAGGAAGTGATTTTTTTTTTCTTTTTTGCAAGGTCACACTGATTAAAATAAGCTGCTGAGTTATTGGACATGTACATGAATCAGATTAATTGAATCTATTAAAACTATCTAGGCCAATACAATATTCAGAAAGAGTAAAACCCAATCTATTGCTGTTCATTTCCTGATATTATCTACTACTGTGTATTAGGCTCTGTTTTCATCTGTCAAAGCACCATACTGGCATCTAGTGGTTAAAAAAAAAAAAGGTTTAATCACAGTTAGGGGGGGGAAACAGGAAAAACAACACTACACACACTTACAAAAACAACTGTACAGCAAAACATGTTCTGTGTGAGAGAGACAGTGTTACCAACCAACAAGGCAGGTGCAAACGCATCTTTATAAACCACAAACACTTGAGAGGAAAGCGTCAAGACGGGATGCTCTAGCAGATGGTGTTTTGAGAGTGACTCATACACAGGATGTGCTATGTTTAGGTCATCTTTTACAAAAAACAGAAAAACAGTAAGAACACCAAATGATGCAAACATTAAAGAAACACTATACAAAGGTAACAAGATCAAGAGTCTACGTCCATCTAAGGATGTGCTTTGACACACTGATGCTTTGAGCTAAATGCTGTCAGTATGTTACTCAGAATGTTTACTATAGTAATTTGTATGAGGCCATGTCCAGTATTAAACGTAAATGTTTCAATTTGATGCATTGCACCAGAAATTGCCTAAATCTAAATTCCGTTTGCAGTCACCTGGCAGGTCACACTTAAAGTTCCTCTTTGGCCACTGATTAAACCCCTAAAAACTCCTCTCTGAGTATCAAAATGACATATTTCCAAGTGTGTGCCATACTAAAGGCGCTTTTCCACTAGCACCTACTCGGCTTGACTCGACTCGGTTGAGCTCGTTTTCCATTACAGTTGAGTATCACCTCATCGTTGGTGGAGTCTTCAGAGTACAGCGTCCCGGAAGTCCCTTAACGTCGTTTGTGTGCAACACAAACACAACACAAAATGGACGACATCGAGGCGATGGTATACCTGCTGCTTGGTCTATGGCTTTTTGTCAGATGCAAAGTAAAAGAAGAGAGTCAGAGAAAGCTGAGGGCAGCGAGTCGAAACACTCAGTAGAACAGGAGAGTTTGGGAGGCGATACAGCAGTTTAAAGACAAGAGGATACGAACGAGATGTATGAGGGTAAGCTAATGCTAGTTCACTACAGTTATTGTGTCAGTCCCGTGTACAACCCCGTAATGGCTGCAATTTATCGCTATTAGGTATTGAAATATGTGTGCTGTGTGGTGTTGTCACTCCCTGTCCAATCAGTGGCCTGCACTCTATACGTCTTAATGGAAATCCTCACAGACCGAGTAGAGTTGAGCCGAGTCAAGCCGAGTAGGTGCTAGTGGAAAAGCGCCATAATAGTGACTTAGATGTAGTTCTGCTCTTTTGCCTCCTCTACAATGTACAGATACATACAGTCCCCACTTCTCTCCACTCACTGCAGGTCGAGCACACCAGCTCACCCACAACAATGACAACTTGTAATATAGAAGTAATTCAGCCATGAATGTTCGAACTAGACACTTATTCTCAAGATGAATAGTGATATAGAAAGTTCCACCCTGCAAATAGACAGAATTGGATATTTGGGCTTTGTTACATATTAAACTCTGCAAGTCTGAATCTGTGTTTCTGAAACTGTCACTGATTCACTGCTGTTGACTGCTGATTTTGCTCATGATGTGTCTTCTGGCATATAAAAAAAACCCATAGGGACATGCTAACAAAGGAAAAAATCTTTGAAACATACTCACAAACTGTACTAACAGAGTAAATAATATAGTCCACACAACCTCAAAGTTACAAATTAACATGTTAGCCTAATGATGGCACTAGATGGATTGTTAAAGTTCATCCTTCTTATGGATGTGAATGTGTGACTCTAATTTCTTGGTAATCCATCCAAGCGTCGTTGGGACATTTTACCTACAAACACCAACATAAACAGTCCCTTTATTCTCATTTTTATTCTGCTTCTCATGCATTTTCCTCACCAAGTAAGCCACTCTCCTCTCCTCCTGCTCTCTGAAAAAGGATGCCGAGATTTTTCTCCGTAGCCGTCTGGCATAAACCTCGAGGAAAACCATGAAGTAGCTCATCAGCCAGAGGCATCCCAGCATGAGTGTGACTCCCAGGTTCGGAGCTGAAGTTGTCACGTCACAGAGCGATGGCTCGGGGCTGAAGTTCCACTTGTAATCTCTGTGGAAGTTTGTCAGCTCCCGTGTGATGCACGATTGTGGGATAATACAAAAAGCAGGGGGGAACCACTGAACCTGAAACGAGAGCAAATACATGAAATCCTGAGAAAGGGAGGAAGCAAAAACTGAAGCTGCAGTGAAAGTGAAACATTTGTGTGCTGTCTTACCTTATAATTGACACTTATAATTGCAGATGTAGGTGGAAAATCCAGCAGCCACGGCACAATCATCTGAACTATATGATACACAACATGGTCCAAAACTACTATTAAAGTTATAGCAATGAAATAAAGCGTCACTACAACTAAGGAGACAAGACAAGAGGTACATTCCTGACTTGTTATTTTACAGCTTGTGAGACTGATTTTATTTCTAGCTGGCTGTTTATTACCAGCATGAGGGTTTTTTTGCAGGAGCTCTTTAGAGGTGACGCCATTATCGAACTGAACTGATGTCAGGTAAGATTTCAAGTAGCGTGCAGATTCAGCAACTAGTAAAGCAACAAAAATGGCAGCAAGAATCCGGTTTGACAGTAGTTTGTATTCTCTCAGCAGGTTCCTGGCATGTGAGAAGTTCATCTCTATCTGCCCGATCATCTTAGTGAATCTGCTTTTGACTCCTGACACATTGACGTGTGTGAAATGATCTAAAGTCCTTAAGTTGGTGACAATGCTCAGGTCCTCCCGCTTCACTCTGATGGCTTCTTCAACAAGGTCACGCTTAACGATGTTAAAGGGTTCGGATATGTTTAATAAAGTCTTTGTAAAACCTTCAGCAGTGCACTTGAGGATGCGTGCGACCGCCCCGACATTAACCGAGATGTTAGGGATGACATTCAACACTAAAATCATGACAGAGGCTGAGATGAGCAGTTTGCGGCCCTCTTTGGTGCAGACGGTGGGCAGAGTCATAGTCAGCACACAGCGCAGGGGGTGGCACAGGAAGGAGACCAGGAACATGGCCACGCTGTAGATGCAGGCGGTCTGAATGGACGCTCCATGGTCGTATCTGAGAGTCATGGACAGCCAGTGGTGAAGCAGGCCGCCAGTGATGATGGCAAGAGTGAAACAGAGAAACAGCAGAGTCAGGATGTCTCTGCCGGCAGGAGTCGGTGCTGAGAAAACATCCCAGAGGTAAAACAGGAGAGATTTTACCGTCTGTCTGCAGGGTCCTGTTCTGTTCCTGAGGAGAAAAAATGCAACATATTGAGGTTAACAGAACAGGAAGTAGTTTGCCTTTGAAGACCAAACGTCTGTCATGCGTCATACTTCTGTGAAGTAGTTATGGTCAAACTGTCTCTGACTCCAGCAAAATTGAACACATTGAGCTTCATTTTCCTGAACTTTTATCATGTAGTTCTCAACTCACTGCTAGCTGTTATTTTTACTAGACTTTGGGTCTCTGAAATGACAAATGTAGGTCAACAATTTCTATCATTTTGGGCAATATGTTTATTCCCTTTCTTAGTAACAGGTGAAAAGATCAATACCACTCTTATATTTGTCTTTTAAATATGATGCCTCTCTCCCATGGAAAACATTCGTATTAAGCAGCACCCTCTGGAGCTGATGGATGAAGTCAAAACAGAAAAACTGCAGTTCCTGAAATTGCCACTTGAGGCTTAAAGCAAGTCAATCCCCCTCATTTGACCTTCATGTTAAAATGTACAACTTTGCAGAAGAAATAAACATGTTAACAGTCTGGTACAAAAACTGTTTTGGTCTCTTTAGCTAATTTTCTCATTCAGGAAAACTGTGCAGGGGCGAAGTTTTATATAAGTCATAGCTGCTTTGAGTGGCAAATGGATGCAGTTATAGGACAGTCTATGATCCAGAGACATTTGCACGTCTCATTTTATGTTGAGTTAAGCTCTACTTATGGAGATATGAGGAGTTAGGCCCTGCTAAGATGGTGACAGCTAGAGCCACACTGAGTTTCAACACTGCTGTTCATAAAACGTTTGTCCATACTTAGATACAATCTATGGTTCATATATAACTATTACTGTATCTAACTATAACTATATACTGGTTCTTGAAGACGTTTCCCCTCTCATCCAATCCATTCTGTTCATCCAAGAGACTTCTTTAGAACTGAAGATGAGAGGTGAAGTGTCTACATGAACCCAAAAGAGAAGCAGTTGATTTCTATCAAAGCTCCTGGTGATTAGCATGACCTGGATAACTGAGAATAAACAGAACATTAACTATATAACTTTTTTTCTCAGAGATTATGTTTGTTTGTTACATATCACGAATAAGTTTACAATCAGCTTACCTTTTCCTTTTATTTTCTTGCTTTACTGTCATCAACCAATCACATATTGTATGAACTCATCACCCTGGTAGCCCAGAAATAGAGGTGAAGCTTCAACAATGCTATAAAAGGGTTGTTATTTTAACCCCAGCTGTGCTGTTTTCCTAAACCTAACCAAGTAATTTTGGTGCCTAAACCTCACCAAAGAAGTGAAGTTTAAGATGAATGGTTCTTCAAAGGATATAAACCAGTCTTCTGAGTGGAAGTCCTACTGTGGACTTCTACTTCCATCCTCCTTCTTCAAACCAGAAGCCTTACATACTACATCAAAGGTTTACATTTTTTAATGAGAAAATATTTATTAACCTAAATGAGAATGTAGTTTACTTGTTTACTTACTTGGAAACTGTTGCTAAGCTAATTGTATCTTCACTCCACCGTATTGAACAAACAGACATGATAGTGGCTTCGATCTTATCTAAGGTTTAGCACAAAAGCAAATGAGCACATTTTTCAAAATGTGAAGCTGCAGTAAAGCAGGGAAGCTATCATCAATGATTAAGATGAAGACAGGAATCAGGAGCAGCAGCCAGTCCTCCTCTGTCCAGACTGAGAACTACAGGTGGAGCTGGACTCATCTTAACGAGACATGAGCTCCCCTGAAAATATGATTCATGAAATCTTGGGAGGTCTCCAAAACATTGACAGTATGCTATTTTGACCATGCATTTCTATTCATCTATATCAAAATTGTGAATAATTCTATTATTAGTGTATGATTCATGCATTTGCGTGATTAATCACTGACTCACTTTTTTTTTTAAAGATACCAGCAGGCATCTTGTTGTTCTAAATTTCACTCACTTCAACTCAAAAATGTAAATAGCAAAAAGAAAAAAACCTGTCTTGATGCCACCCACCAATAAACAAAACAGAAACACAAATCTAACCCTCTGCAGTGCAGAAAGTAGGCAGCTGCAGCTATTTTTCATCTGGTTTCTTATTCTACTCATTAATAAAAAATAATGACACAAGGATAAAAGTTAAAACAAGTACTTTATAGATGTTTCATCTGGTGTTTCTGCCTCTGTCCAAAGTTCAAAATCCACTTAGGAGTGCCTCTAAATGTCCTAATTAATCTAATAGACAATAAAATTATGGCTTTGGAAGGGCTTATGTGCTGAAACTAAATACTGACAGTTGGTTAATTTCAAAATTAGAAACAGCTTTATTGAAGTAGGATTTTTTTACTCTAGCTTTTTGTTTCTTTCTGCATCAAAAATGATCAGATCATCCAAATCATATTTGTTTTGAAACACAGCACATTATTCCTCCTAAAACCACACATGATCTTATCTCACACTCTTCATTTAAAATAGAAATGTTTCACTTGCAGGTAATCATTATATAATATAGTGATACTTTTTTTCCAGTAGTTAAATATTACAAATTAATACTGCACTTTGCATTGATCTAACTATTCACACATAGATTTACAATAAAGATAGATAAAATCATTGAATGGACAATAACGACCCTTTTAAAAATAATTTTAAACAGATGATGGTTCTTACCTGAGGGGCAAAACAACATTTTCTGTGATGAACTTCATTCTCTCTAAGAAATTCTGACTGTGAGAAAAAAGGCAGGATTGGGAAGTGTTGATGGACTGTGAAGGTAAAAAGAGGAACTTTGCTGAATAGTCACAGTCATGTTGGTGTTTGTGGGTCACATGCAAGTTCCCACATGGGAAATAAAAAGAATAGCTCTTCTCCATGTGAAGCATACATGACACAAAATCATATGGAGAGGCCCGACGCACTCAAACACACAATGTGACACAGGGCACGCTGCACAAGGTGCACTTTCAGAATGATGTGGAAATGACTGCAGTGTGATCACATGTAGCCCCGTTCTCCACTCAGGAATACTGTAAGAGATCCTTTATGTCAACAGAGAGAAAATGGGATTGAATGTAGACATATGGTTTCAGTTCATGATCACAAAACGCATCAATTTTATATAATTTACAAATGAAACTATTTCTAATCCTGCACAGATATAAATTAGCTTTGGTTCAAATCAGTGCTGTCAAAGGTTGTTTGTGTTGCCTCACTCAGGTACATCCTGTCCTGGTGTGTGCAGTGTTTTATAGTTTTGCATTTAAATGCTACAGACCTTTTGCACTGACCCTGCTCACACTGAGTAACCACCGCTGCCTCACACAAGTTAGCCATTGTTGTCAGGCCATGTGACCTCAGGCAGTCTACAACAAACAAACATTGTCAGGAATTTACATGCTGTGTGTTTGTGTGCAGGTGCCAAAACATGTTAATGTGTGGAGACCTGAAGTGTAACTATATGCTATAACAGCTTATCAGAAACCGACAACTGAAGGTTACATTGTGGGCTTCTATTAAAAAGTTGCTGCAAATAGTCTGATAAAAGACTCCTCCTCTTCAGATTGAACCTGCTCTGTGCACTTATTACGTACAAATACATCAACAACATGTACTAAATCATCATCAACAAATGTATTTGTATCAGTAGTTACATGAATGTAGATCTCTATGTAACAAAATTTACACATTCATTAGTCAGGATTCACAGCTTAGACAAGATTTAAAATATTGTTTCTGTGTTATGGCTTTAGTGATGAAAGCGCCATAGACTACACAAACAAGTAACATAATCTCTTAGTGATTTTAGCCAAAATACATATTTTAAAAGAGTTATACACAATCATGTCTCTCACTTTTCCAGCAAAGTTCAGCCTAGTAGCAACACAAACGGCACAATCTTCAATACGACTGGAGTTTTACAAATATAAAACCCTCTTTAGACCTGTTGAGTTAAAATGTGAAATAATGGAGCAGATTTGAACCTACAGCATCATCTTTAACTTGGTAAAATGCTTCACAGTATAAAATCTTAACTTCCAAGAGCCTAAAACAGACCCATATATGTATAATGAACTTACAAGCATTATAACAAGTAACAGCTCCCAGAGCATTTTGTCATTTTAGTGACAGTAGATGTCTACAGACAGACTTTTGTCCCTGTTTAGTCTTAGATCTTTATATAATCTTCTGATACTTGTGTGAAACTGCATTTGCGATCAGAGTGTAGCATTAAATGACTGAACAGGTGACACATCAGTAATAAGAGCAGACTTGTTAATCGGTTGAGCCCACTCTGGGTAAGTGTTCAAGTTAAACATGGCGACGCCCCAAGTGTTCATGGCCAGAGAGACGGAGAGGACACCCAGCATGTTCATGACAATGCCAGTTCTCACCTGAGAAATTAGGGAGAGAAAACACGAGGTTATCTGATCATGAACTGTAAATTATCTACAGCATGTTTCAGAGCAGATACGTGGATCTTACCATGTCTTTGACCATGAGATGTCCCGATGCGAAGGCGATGGAGTTGGGCGGAGTGGATACTGGCAGCATGAAGGCATAAGAACATCCTACTGTGGCAGGTATCATGAAGTACAGAGGGTTCACGGACGCATGCATAGCCTGCAGGGACGAACACAAAAACACGCTGAGGATATTCACACCAGGTCAGCATAAGACATCGATATGTTCTGCTATTGTAGGGTCTTAACCGTGATTATTCAATCAGTCACATAGATTTGTAACATTAATCTTATTTTCCTAGTAGACTCACAATCTGTATTATCATTATTAAAGTGCAATCGATCTGTTTACTCTTACTTCAGTTCATTTTCTGTTAATCATTCTTTTTATTAGTATTGGTACACAGTTTACATCTTGTACTTATTTTATTTTTCTTATTAATTTCAATTCTTATTTTTTCTAGACCATTCACACACACTTTTAGAAACTTGTATTTGGTACTTTGTATTTTGTAGTTTGTATTCTTTGTTATTTCTATCTTACTACTAACCTATATGTAATTGTGTATAATCCACTAACCTTTGTTTATTGTTTGTTGTACTCTGGCAAAATAATTTCCTCCGGGATGAATAAAGTAGATCTTATCTTTTTTTCTCTGCTGGAAAGCGCTTTGGGTCAGCGCCTGTTAAATGTGTTAAATGTTCTACATAAATAACAGTGACTTGACTTGACAAGACAATAACTACTATTTTATTCAGTCAGTTATGAACCAAAGAATTGGACAAATTGGTAATCTGATGATGGTGCACCATGAAAAGTTAAAGGATCACCACAGTTTTTATAATTCACTGAGAGGGGGATGGTTGTAGGAAACTACACAAGTGTTGTTTACACTTCAAATCACAAATATCTGCAGCACTTCATAGTTGTGCAACAGGACAATTTAAATGATTATTTAGGTCATAACTGTCTTCTAAGGACAATAAATGTCTGTATGAAATTTTACGGCAACCTATTCAATCTGGGTTAAAACAACCGGAAGTATGTGGACGGATCCACATCAGTAGAGCTACAGTTAGAGAGAAAATGTTTTGGTTTTTTTGGTCAATGTCGCTCAAAGTCCAAAAAGAAAAGTCTTCCGAGATTTGGACTGAGTACATTAAACCAGCAGTATGTCTTGTTTTAATTGTGCATAATTCTATGTGAATCTACTTGCTGCAATAGTGACACTATGTAAATGTGAAATGAATGCTTTTCCAAACTAAAAATATCTAAATATTTTTTGCAATATGGGTGAGCTGACCCTTCAAGTAAAATCCATTAACCTTCTGTACATACGGTAAGAATTTTTGTTGCACTGCAAAGTGCAAAAGCCTCACATAATGATTTCCAACACGAGCAGTTAATGTCCAACAGACTACAATCATAAAAGCATTCATTGCACAAGTTTAACAAGCCTTCTAAGAACCTGTGCGACCTAAAACATGAGGTCAGCAGCACACCTTGTTCACCGTTCATTAGTTTCCAATGCTTTATCTTTTAACAGTTGTCACCTTTGCCACATGTATTGATGGAGTTACTGGTCAAACTTAAGTGTAATTTAGATTCATCAATGCAGGAAGTTCCATTAAGTATTTCAATTAATGAATATTTATTGTCCATCCAAAGTGTGGAAGAGTAATTTACTTGCTTTACTCTGTGAGAAATATTAAGTCCTTTGTGTCATAGGAACACATACAGTATCTAAGAGAAGTCTAATCCTCTACATGTTGTATGTTTAAGTTGAAGACCAGGCTTACCATCTCAGCAATGACAGGTAAAAATATGATAATCGTGGCAGTGTTGCTGGCGAACTCAGTGAAACAGGCGAGGAAAGCAGTGATCAGCATCACAGCTGCACCAGGAGGGACCTCGGCCAAAGGCTGGAGGTGGCCTCCGATCCAGGAGGCGAGTCCAGACTCCTGCCGAAGCCACGAGATCGAGGGTTAAGGGTCAAAGATCAAATCATAACATAATAAACCAAAGTGGAAAGTGGAACCAAACAAAGCAGAGCAGCACTGAGTCAACAGGAAACAGCAGAGACACATTTTATAACATGAACTCATCAATGTGAGCTTTTAGAGACACCAATGGAGGGAAATAAGGAAACATTAGTAAACAAACTAAATCATTCTTCATCATTTTGTACTGAAAGTTCTACAACAATATTGATAAAATGCTCAGAGCTGTATATAAAATCACCCAGTTGGGATAAAGTGAAAAGACCACCTCAGAATCAGCTGTTTTTTATGCACAATAACTTTAGCATATTTAATGATGCCATGCAAAGTCTCACCTTTATACTACAAATATTTTATAAGCTGCAGGTCCTTGGAGGATATAGGAGTGGGCTGAAATCTCATTCTTTTCAATTAGCATATTTTTTTCAGCTTTTTTGACCACCATAACTTCATAAGCAGAGGAGATAGACACCTGCAACCAAATCAATTTTATATCCACTCCTGGTGTCACAATTGCACAATTGTTTCTATAACCAACCTAATTATTATGGGATATATCAAAGCTTCAATAGCAAAACTGGGTACACTTCCAAAGTCACATTACCACGTGAAATAATTGGTTGGTTAAAGCAAGTTGTAGCATCAAGACGGTCTCATTTTTATAAGAATTTTGTGATATAGTAATATGTCATATGTCATAGATATGAAATGCAGATACAACATTTCCATATTTTATATGATATTTTGGATAAATCACATCGATCAAACCAGTTTGCAGGATTCAGTTTTTGCTTGAGAGTCTTTCAAATTCTCCTCCGATGGTGTTCAGTTCCTGTTCTGTTAGTTTGTGTCGGCCTCTTAGATGTTTTGTCGCAGTGCTTGCTGGGTGTTGGCTTTCTTTAGTTATATTCCCAGACTGACTTTATGGCACCAGCTTAGCTTCATGTGTGATAAGCAGTTGGGAGCCTTAGTTTTATTGATATTATGATAATCAAGATGGGGCATATTTCTCATGAATGATATTAGCACAAGGTGGCGGGTAAACGTGTAAAACCACACCTGTATACTGCTCATTCACTGGGCATTAACATGGTTTTAATTCTTTGAGTAAACACAATCCCAAATTTTACATATTGTGAGTGTCAAAATGTGCTGGTTAGCTTAGCGTAGCATAAGACTTAACACTGGGTAAGCAGCTAGCATGGCACTGTGAAAATGTAAAAAAAACACAAAAACATCCCTAAGGCTCACTAATTAAGACGATGTAAATTCTTTGTTTAACCTAAACAAAAACTAAAGTGTAGTTGGAGTTTTGTGGAGGTTTATATCAGCCAAGTCTCTCCACTCTGCAGCCATTCTGAGCAGTTATTTCAGGCTACCAAAACCAGCATCCTTCCTCAGTGAATAGAGGAGGAGTCATGACTGCAGTTACAATGGTCACTAGGATGCAAAAACTGCATGTAAAACTGCTTCAATAGTTTGGTCACTTTGCCCTAAAACCATGTTTGAAAAAAGTTTTTCTCCACAGGTTCTACTTCTATTACTACAGTTACTCACCACCGTGTTTGTATCACTGCAACAACACGATTGGCTGGATGTTTCCTGGTTCTGCTGTTAAAGAGCAGATGATTGGCTCTTTCAGGAGAGGGATGGGATGTATCTTACAACTGCCATTTTTGTTTTGCTAAATTCTCCCATAGATTTCTATTCAGAATTTTTAGTGGAGACACAAATTTAAATGGACTTTGTTGCAAATGTTGTGAATGCAAATAAAGTTTCCTGTCATTCACTGACAGAAGCAAATAAACTAGGCGTATGCTGTCAGAATGTGGAGATCTAAGCTACGTTACACATGGCTAAAGAAGCCAGACATAAAGTAAGGCTTTACCAAAATAAGAAACAAACTAAACATTGTCCACCTACAAGAGAAAAATGGAGAGAAGTCTTCAGGAAATGTTTTCAGTTGAACAAGTTGTAATTATTCTTTCATGCATGCTGGTCAAGGCCATATTTCACACTATCTGGAGGCAAAGACAACGAAGGAAACGCACAGGCGTGAATGGTCATGTAAGTTAAATGTTTTCTCTGTTAGATATTATTACTCCACCAAGGAATGCAGCAGAGTTTTGTGGCGATTGGCATATGTTTGTTTGTTAATCTGTCCTGTCGTCTGTGAAGAACATTACTCAAAAATGGAATAACGGATTTGGATGAAATTTTCAGGCAAGGTCAGAAATGACACAAGGACCAAGTGATTAAATTTTGGCAGTGATGCAGCTTATAGTCTGGATCCACAGATTTGTTACTGTTTCCATTCACTACTTCTAGTTTACGATACTTTAGCAAAGCGTTATGGATGGTCATTACATCTCTTTCTTGACTACTAGAGGAGACTGAAAGCCATTACCAGATAGACGCTGTAATGGTGTTGACATTCTACTCAAACTCTCAGCAAGAAAGCAAATAAGCAAAAAAAGCAAAGTCCAGAAACATCAAACATGAGAGACAATGTCCATACATCAGTCATCCTGCTCACTGTCATCCTCAGTGCTTTAGTAGAAAACAACTGGACTTCTTTTTGGTTGTTCAAGACATTTTCACCTCTAAGGAAGTCCAGTTATTTTCCTGCTGGAGCACTTAGGATCAGAGAGCATCTTCAGTTTTCACTCGTGTCTTTACCTCACAGGCTTTGGCCATAGCGAAGCCTCCTCCCAGCAGCAGAATGATGTTCCAGGGAACAGAGTCCTGGGCTTTTTTCCACGACAGCAGAGGGACATAAGGAGTGTTTGAAGCTGCAGAAAAATGTCAGAAGAAACAAATAACAGCTTTTAATAAACTGCGTCACAGATCATTTGAAGTTTTTTCTATTTTAATTCAAGAATTCAATATTATATGTGGCAAAATATAAGTCAATTTAAATCAATGATGGTTTAGAATTCTTAAAGTATCATCTAGATTTATTGGTATTACTGGGATTAAACCTCTTCAGTGGTAGTTCAGAACTGCTCTTTAGTATAAACAATGTCTTTTAATTTAACTCTTGTGAATAAAGTGTGGGTATGTTCACAGCTTAGATTCATTTTCAAAACATTCAGCATAATAGCAGAAATGTGAGCTTAAATTGAGACACTATAAGGTACTTTTGGCCGTTGAGATACAATTATATCTTAGCATTTTATACTAAATATTGAATTTGTAATTTACTGTGGTGCGATGTTTTTGAACTTGTGTATTCATTTATTATATGTTCTGCTTTTTAAGCTCATCCTACACTCTGTTAGACAGTACAGTCAGATTTTATTCTCTTTCTTTCTAGAATCTGACCCACACTGAGTGGGACAAATGATTTGCTTTTGTTGCTGGCATCCAGTGGTTTATTTGACCAGCTGAACATAATATCCAGAGTCACACACACACACACACACACACACGTGCCTCATGTCTTCAACACACCAAACACGTGCATGTAGTTTGTTCTTAGACAAACACACACACACATTTATGTTACAGAGATTTGCTTCGTGTCCCCAAAATGTAGGTGAGCCCCGTAATGTGTCGCCAGATCTGTTTCTGCAACATGAATAATACAAAATACACGTCCTCACACACACATAAACAAAAAGGCCAAAGTGTGACAACATAACTTTGAGAGATTATTCTAATCACGGAAACAGAGAAACTTCAGTCTCATTTCCAGACGGGAAATTTACTCAGACTCTCTAATCTACATTATTAACATTCCTCAGCTTACTTTCTGTATTTTGCAATGGCTGTTCTAGAGACATGGTGTTCATGAATTCCTCACAAATATCAGTTTTTAGATATTAACCTTTGACTTTGCCTGATCCCAGCCTATGGTGCACCTCAAGCCTGTTTATTTACATTTAGTTATATATCAGAGTAATTAAAATCATTGGAAATAACATAGATATTGAAATAGGAGCACAATACTGTAAAAAATACTTTTAAAAACAGTTTTAAATGTAATTTTATAAACTATTTGCCGTTATTTAATGGTTTACCTGCTGATGTAAATTACAGCTAATAACTTGTAAAATTGCAGACAAAATGTCAATTTTCTAGGTAACTGGAAAAAAAACAGGCCAAAACTGTAAATAACTTCTACATCTGAAATCTGTATTTTAACAAATGTTTTTTTTTGGTTTTTTTTTTTAAATTCTAAAATTTGACTGGATTAAAATATGAAAAATATCATTATTTGATGGATATTTGACATTATTTTTAAGAAAATATGCATAGTCAGGATTAAAAATGGTAAATACAGTTATTGACTGTTTAACTGTTTTTAAGATTTTCCTGGTAACATTTTCTGGAGATAATATTTAGCAAAATTACAGAATAAAGTATCAATTTATATGTTGATGTTTAAAATGAGGACAAAACTGTATATAATATTCACAACAAAAATCAGTTTTTACAGAAAATCCTTTGTTCTTAAATAATGTGTGGACATAAAATTATACTTATATGTTTTACTGAATTTATATCAGCAAAGAATTATTATTGCACTGTATTGCCATTATTTGAACGAAAAAAGAAATATGTATATTAGGGAGTGAAAATTTGCAAACTATTATTTTACAGATTTTACCTGTCGTGTTTAATTAAAGATAACAAATAATAAACTTGCAAAATAAAGTATTAATTTACATGTTGACAGTAAATAAACAAAACAAACAAACAAAATAACAACTTCAGGCCACTGCACATAATGGTTACATCAAAAATTAGTATTTTCACAAATAATATTTTTTGCTGAATAATATGTGATCATAAAATGACGCAATTTTAATGTATTTAAATCTGCTAAAAATATATCTATGATTATTTGACAGATAATTGCCATTTTTTAATTTTAGTTATTTATATAATATTACAATAATTCACCATTTCTTCCTTTATTTTTCCAACACATTGGCTACTACATTTTCACCATTTTTTGTGGGATTTATTATTATTAATATTATTTTTTATTATTATAGTGTAGTAAATGAAATGGTAATAGATAAGTTGTTACTGACCTTGAGGGTCGAACCACCATCTGAAAGAAGGTTTTTGTGAAGGGAAGAAGAACAATATCGACACGATGATCACTCCAGTGACTGCATCTGAGACGTACCTGCAGGACAACAGGAAGTAAACAAAACCCATAATTGAGAGGCATCTCAATTTTAAATAAATGATATGAAAGCTAATATAACAAGCAAGTGTGCATTTCTTACCCCTTTTTAAAAAACACGGACCAGCCAGTGACAAATTTTGGATCTCTTGTAAACAGAAGGATGGCAAAAATCACAAAAAAGAAAGAGATGGCTCCTTCTGCAAAACTGAAATCAAGCACGCAGAGTAAAGTGAGTTAAAGAAATCTGACAGAAACGTACTGATTCAGCATCCATTGCATGAGATTTGAAGACATACACAAGTCCTCACTTTAAGGGCCCTAGTTTTCTGTAATCCTCCTCTATGAGAGCCTTGGCTCTGGCCTCTGCTTGGGCTCTCCAGTCATGTTTTGCAAAGCACAGTCTGAAAAATAAAGAGATGCTGTAGACAAAGTTTGGAACCTCATATTGATGCTCTATAAAATTATTTATTTTCATATAAAAACGGTACTAATGACAGAACCTGACTGTATGCATCTCCTAATGCTCATAATATCAGTTTAACACGATAACATACAGAACTTTACCTTGTATTTAATCCACCATAGAGGAATGAGATCCACAGCCATGCCAAAAACAGGAAGACAAGCATGAGCGGGAAAGCGAATGCAAACCAGGAGCCAAAATTGATGAGATCGCAGTCTGGGAAGTAGCTGTGAAGGAGAAAATGATTGCAGAAAATGATTGTTTTCATGTAGCAGAGTCAGTTTAAATGCTGTACAAAATGAAAAGCTACCTTTTCAGCTGTCCAATCAGGATGAGGTTTGGTGCGGTGCCCGTCAGCGTGGCGGTTCCTCCGATGCTGGCTGCGTAGGGAATACAGATCAGGAATCCTTTCCACACCTTCAGCTGATACTCCGACTCTGATCGGATCTCCTCAGCTGTCCTCAGGTCGGTCTGCTCGGCTGCATCCGTCCTTTAGAAGCATCAGGAGTTCATAGATCTCAGGATGGATATCGCTCTCATGTGTGAGTGATAAATATGAAGCTACAGACTGTTAGCTTAGCTTAGCAGAGAGACTGGAAAAGATGAAGCCCAGTTCTGTCTAAAAGTAACAAACTCCACCTAACAGCACCGATTACACCTTCTTATCTCAGTTGTTGAATTCTGCACAAAAACAGAAGAGTAAGTAGGACAGTTGTGCTTTCAGGTAGGGTTATTTACTAGACTATTTCTTGGGTTTGTTGCCTTTAAACAGCCTGTTTCCAGACTTTAATTGATGCTAACTGTCTCCAGTTTGTATATGAAAGTCATGAATTTCATTTTCTACCAAAATATCTGTTTGTTCTTACCCGTCTATTGACAGTACTTGTTTTTCCGAGGGTACTGAGGGCAGTGAATGCAGCTTTACAGAGGACTGGCCTGAAAGAAATTAAAACAAAGAGTATGTGTGAGGTTCAAGAAAACTAGAAAACACGTGATCGCCACAGAGTATAAACATGAGAGATGTTATGAGTTAAACCTTATTCAAGGGGTTGTACTGTTGATATATTTAATATATGACTTCAGTCAGGAAGACAGCATTAATCAATTACTACTTTAAGATAGACAAACTTTGTGTCTGGAGACTCTGTTATGGAAAGACTGCACAAAGTTCACATATTAGATTACATATTAAGGCTCAACCTGACAAGGTTAAAGCAACATAACAAACGTCTTCACTGTCTGTGTACACATCTTTTATAAAGAGACAGTAAAAAGTTATAAACATATATTTATTGGAGTTTTTGTGGACCAAACTGTAAGGATTAGTATCTTGTTACTTTTTTAAAGCTTTAGCAGATACAAAGTGGCATAATGACTGGTTAGGAGTTTCTCTCCATTAAAAGAAAATTTGTCCAATATTCATTCCTTTCCAAAACATTTATAGGAAAAACTTCATCTTTTTAGCAGAAAAATGATTTAAAAATCTTTTGCAGATCTTTTTTGAGCTCTTGTAAGGGCTATGAAATGAGTGAGTACAAAAACTAATTTTTGACTAGAAACCCAAAATAATCAGTTAAAAGATGCTTAAAATAACTGCTTAAGCATTTCAAACAGACTTTCTTCAATTGTAATACAAAAAATATTATTTAAAGCAGCTTTCCGTTAAGACACTAGGCAGGTAGTGTCCCAGGGTTTCAGGGAAAACTGTAAGAGCAGACAATGTACCGTTTATTACGCTGCTCTCGTGATCCTCGGGGGATTTGGACTTTAGTTTCAGGGTCTCCAGGTCGCCAAACAGGCTCTCCAAGATGGCATTCGCAATGGGGAGCATCATGGCTGTTGTGGCCGTGTTGCTGAGCCACATGGACAGGAAGGACGAGGTGAGCATCATGCCCAGTATCAGCCTGTGAAAACAATTCAGTCCACATTCTCAGATCAGTGCAGTGTCTTTGGCCCTCAGGCCGAAACCTGTGGCGACTGATGAAGGTATGCAGAACTTTAGATGCTTCGATTCTTATCCATCAATCAGCTGTAGGATTTCCTAAAACAAGCGGGTATTACAGGTTTTAGCAAAACTTACCCAAACTGGGGTGAATGGGGCATTTGTTTTTGTTTTGGGACAACAACAGAGCTTCATGACACACAGTTTGTATTAACAGATATTTGGTGACACTTCTTTTTAATCAGATTAGATTGATTGCTGGTTTTGTTTTCTTGATGAGTTTCACTAAAACTGAGATAAATACAGAATCATCCTTTGCACCGTCTTCCAGTAAAGCTGTTTTCTCACCAGGCTGGTTTTACTCCGACAATAGTGAGCACCTTCAGGGCTATTCTGCGATGCAGGCCCCACTCCTCAATGGAGGACGCCATCACGAGGCCGCTGAGGAAGAGAAAGTTGGTCTCGAGGAAGTACTGAGGGCAGACTTTTTTGGATGGAAGGATTCCCAGTGTCGGGAAGAGGCAGACTGGAAGCATCGCTGTAACAGCCAGAGGAAGGGCCTCTGTACACCAAAACATAGCCATCAGCACCACCACGTAAAGACATTTTCCCTCCTAAAAGATGAGCGACACGTGATCGTTAATGCTCGGCCAACTTCAACAACAACAAAAATGTTTGACACGAATAAAAGAAAGCAATGGAATGAGGAGTGTGTTACACAGGTGGTGCATTGTTTGGTTTTGTGGATGTCAGTGGTAAAACAGAGGGAATGTGTCTGAGTGTCTGCGCAGGAGCAGTTTGAGGATAAAAGAAAATGCAGGCTATACACTTGACCCTCCTGTTGTCCTCATTTACAGGCACCAAAAAATATTGTTTCCTTCTCTGACAAAAATTCTGCAAAAAAAATTCCCCAAATTTCTGAAAATTTGCAAAACCTTCAGGAAGAAAATTTTAATAAATCCTTAAAAGTTTCCCTTAAAAATTTTATTTAAAAAAAATCCCACAAGTTTGGCAAGAAAATTTTTGTAAATATGTTCAAAAAATGAGTAAAAATCTTCAGAAAAAATCCTAAAAATATCTTAAGTGATTACATATATTTCAGTCCATTTTCTTCAAGAACATCCACAAAAAATCAACCAAAATCCAGCAAAATTCGCTGGATGTTGGTTGATTTTTTTGTGAATGTTCTTAAGAAACATTTTTAGCATTTCTTTTTTTCCACCAAAAAATGTTCAAAGATTTCCCAAAAAATTTTGAAAATGTGGACATCAGAAGTTTCACTGCAAAAAAAAATAAAAAATTTCCACACTTTCAAACTTTAAACCGGATCAATTTTGACCCACAGGACAACACGACGGTTACACAACCAGTTAAACATAAAAATATATTTTTTAAAATTAATATTTAAGATTGGCGGTATTCAGTCAAGAGCTGGGCTAAGCATCTGATTCATTGTTTGTCCACAAATAATCAACATGTTCCCAATTAGAACATTCAAGATCCCATGAGAATGTGTTTAATGTTTGCTTTTGCTCAACTAAAACTCTGAAAGATGTTCAGACTACAGCAAATCTGAGAAGCTGGAACCTGATTACTTTTGGCGTTTTTGTCACAGTTTTTCCTTGAAATGACTTAGACGATTATCAGATGAGATTAGCTCCAACTGAAACATTTTTTTACGCCCTGAGACACATAAATGCCCAGCTTGAGCTCTTGTTTTAAATCCATACAGGATGGGACATTCGTGTTTTGGCCTCGGTGTGACCGAATTAACGCGATTCAGCTGCTATTCCTGGAACGCGGTTGACGCGTAAAGACGCACACGGAGCGTAAAAACCACTCACCTTCTCCGGCAGAGAAAAAAGTAAAGGCAGGAACACGAGTGGAGTGAGCAGCAGGATCAGCTGTTTGTGGACGCACCACAGCTTCTTGGACACAACCGACAGTTTCATCTCCAGACTGGAGTTGTGGGTCCTTTCAGGGAGAATGAGCTCCAGACTGGTGAGAGGCAGCACTTTGAAGGCAGAGAGTCCAGAGAAGATTAACTAACGCTCTGCTACAGGTTAACTCCTCCTGTGGTTTGGAAAGAATAGACGACTTTCTGTCAGGTTTCCACCCAGCAGACCTCTCCCAGGACTGAGGCACCTTCAGAGGCAGAGAGGTGGATTCAGACATCTGGAGGACTGGCTGTAGATTCTTGTGGGAATGTAAATGAATAAAGTGCTACTAAGTTAGTACATGTTGATACTGATGTCAACACACAGTCGTTGTTAAAAATAACAACTAGTAAAATCACAGAAAAAAAGTATGAATATAAACATGCCAATAAAAAACACAAAAAAGGCCAAAACTTAAAATAATGTCCTCTGTAAAAAATCTGTATTTTTTTATTTTACACTGTTAGACCATAAAATTAACGTTTATTTTATTTAAATCTGAATTATTTTACAGACATTTCCTATTATTAGAAAGAAAATAATATGCATATAAACATTTTTTTTAAAAAAAATATAAACTTATTTTACAGATCTTCCCTGTTTTAAAACCAATTACAAATAATAACTCATAAAATAACAGAATAACCTAATGCAATAATAACTTGCATGACAACTGTAAAGTCAATCAGTCAATAAATAAAATAAAAACAGTTCAAAATTCTACATAATACCCATATCCAAAATCTGCATTTTTACAAATAATAAGTAATTCTTTTGCAACGTGTGATCATAAAGGACACTTTTTTTACTGCATTTAAATCACTTAAAAACTTTATTTTTGTGATATTTGCCACCAGTTTTTTTATTTTAAATTTTTACGGTTTTTAACATAATTTTCTGGCACTCTTGCTGCAGATTTTTTTATTTTTATTTTTACAGTGTACAGAAAGATCAGAAATGAAATCTAATAATTACCCATGCATAATTTTAGTAATTTTCCTGGAATTAATTAAAAATATTATTTCAGTAACAGTCCTAAAGGAATTTAAAGACATTCAGTATCGGTCCATAACTTACTCACGCATAACACACGCCTGTGCTCAGCGCAAGGTCCTTTTGTTTGTTGGACATCTTTATTTAATGGCCACAATCTATGTTGCTGTGATTTCTGATCCTCAATAACTAATAAACAAATGCTGCATTTCTGACAACGTCATATGGGGGAATGAACAGCCTTGGCGGAGTACCGTGCTCTCCGAGTGCTTTTCTCGTTTGTATAGCACCAATTACAATTTATGGTCTCGAGACGCTTTACAGAACCCAAATGGCCTGAACCCCCAGCGACAGTGGCAAACCCCCCCCCAAAAAACTCCCTTTTAACAGGAAGAAACCTTCAGCAGAACCCGGCTCATATGGGGGGACCCATCTGCCGCTGGCCAATTTTAAAGATTTAAATACAGCAAAAAAAAAGTTCAGTTGTAAAAAAAAAAAAAAAAAAAAAAAAATTACCATCATTTGTGAAGGTAAAGATTTCTTATGTGGACATTATTTACAGTTTTGACGTGTATTTTTTATTTTTATTTTTTTACAGTTTATTTGCAAATGAATGCTTTCACACACACAATCTTTTTCATTTTTTACAGTGTATCAGGCCTTAGTGGTAACAAGCAGCCATAAACGAAGCCTGTTTTTGAGTGAAGAGGGACTTTACAGGGTATTTCTGGTTCTTTTCAACCTGATGTGTTTCCATTAATGTGACTATCGTGGCTGTGTGAGACCTGATTTTGAGCTACAGATTCAACCTTTGAAGATCATTTAAGTCCTCTGTGTCCTAATAACAAAGAGATGTTGTAAAGGTCAGGAAAGGTTGAAAACTGCACCGTTTGCTGAAAGTCAAAGATTCCTAGTGGCTCTTAAGCCGCGATTCCACAAGCATCTACTCGGCGCGGTACGGTTCGCCACTATTGTATCTGACTCGGCTCTCGGTTTAGTTGTTTTTCCATATAGCCTCATCGTGGGTGGAGTCGTCATAGCGCAGCGAGCCGAAAGTCCCTTAACGTCATTTGCGTGCGACACAAACGCAACATAACGGAGACGATGGTTCACCTGCTGCTCGGTCTGTGGCTTTCTGTCAGATTCAGAGTAATAGAAGAGTCGGAGAAAGCTGAGAGCGGCGAGTCGAAACACTCAGGAGACACACAGGAGAGTTTGGGAGGCGATGCAGCAGTATCAAGCTGAAGACAAGAGGATATGAACTAGACGACATATGAGGGTAAGCTAATGCTAGTTCGCTAGCTATCGTGTATCAGTCCTGTGAACGACCCTGTAATGGCTGCAGTTTGTCGCTATTAGGTATTAAAACATGTATGCTGTGTATGTGTTTCAGATGCTCTCTGATGAGACTTCATGGGATTTACCTGAAGCAGCAGCACATGAGCCTGCAGTGGCACAAGGTGTAGAGGAGGAGGACAGAGATGTACAGGATGCACTGATGCAGTACATGTCATGCAAAAGTTATTCTTCTCGTTATACTTCCGTTTTTCTGTCCCCGGACCGCTATCGTTTTCTTTAATGCAATTCTGACAATAAACTTTTGTACCTTTTGCAGATGTGTCTGTGCTATTGTTTTATTTGTGAAGGTTAGCAAGATTACATGACAAACACCAAGACATTAAAACAGCTGTTTTAAGAATATTCCAGTTTGATAAATCAGTATTGCTTTGGTGTAATTCAGTCAACGGAATTATGAACCATAAAGGAGTTTGTGTTAAAACATGTTAAATCCCATTAAACATAAATGCATTATTAGGGAATACAGAATTGTTTGGTTCAGACTGTTGACTCGTTTCCTACCAGTGTCTTAACAGACAAAATGAAAAGTTAAGATGCAATCACATAAGTCACAAAATAGTTTATTAGTCAGCAGCAAAATCAAAACTATTTACAATGTGCAAAGTACAAACTGTGGTGGGCCTCTCCTACAGTGGAGGGCTAAAAGTAAAACTATATACAACTAAGCCCTTGTCCACACGTAGCCGGGTATCTCACAAAACGAAGATATTTTTCTACGATTCGGCCTATCATCCACACGAAAACGCAGATTTACGTCATCAAAAACGATTCTTTTTAAAAACTCCGACCAAAGTGAAGATTTGCGAATTCTCCCTTTTATGCGTCTGCATGTGGACATCAGTAACCGGGGTTTTGCGTTTCAAAACGTCACCGCCTGCGACAAAATATGTTCTTACGTCACATATGCGACCTGTGTTTACATTCGGTAACAGTATGGATGCTCTCACAAGGTTTTGGGCGCTGTTTCTTGTACAGGCGCTTTTTACTTGCTTGTTTTTACAAGCCCAGATACTGCTCCACATTCAACAACACAGGCGAAGGACGACGTTAAGGACAGTTTTTCTCCACCACCTTGCTAGGATTTGGGGAACTACTGCCACCTAAAGGTCCGGCATGCTTATGAATGTGCTGAAAAACGCACTTATGCGGTTAGGTGTAGATAAAGTTTTTTCTAAAAACGAGGTGGTGTGTACGTAAGTTTTTTTCTAGACGGAGGGGGGCAGGATATTCGGTTTTACAAAAACCCTGCTACGTGTGGACAAGGCCTCAATCTCAAGTCTCTGGGAGGTGGACTCGCTGGCTGCCCACTGCCTGCACCAGCTGCCCCAGTACACCCAGGAATGACTGGTTGAAGGCAGCATTCTGGGCCATCTCCTCCCGCTGCAAGGCCGCTTCATTCTCTCTTGCCTCGCTGAGGAGCAACCAGATGTTCTCATCATGCTGGGTGCCGGTTCCGCTCCTCAGCCTGCATCTCCACAAGCACGCTTGGAAGGTCCAATTTTCTGTTGCACCTTTTCCTCTTGCCTAGACCAAAGACAGAAAAGTGATCAGAATCAGCTTTAGTAAGTACACAACATGCAAGGAATTTGGTTTCGGCTGTTGGTGTCACACTAGGAATATGGAAGAGAATAATAAAAAATAAAGAAACTATAGAAAGAGGAACAGGAAGAAAAATGAAATAGAAAAATTAAATAAAACAATATATACAGAAATTTACAGCTAGACTGGAATAAACACATTAGCAAAATGATAATTGCTATAAACAGTAGTGCAAAAGCAGAGAATGCTGTTCATGGTGAAAAAAATGCTGTACATGTCCATTGGAATACTGACTATTGTACAGGTGTTTAGGAATGGCTCAGCTGTTTATTACAGTGATGGCAGTGGGGAAGAAACTGTTTTTGTGTCTGGTGATTTTTGTGTTCAGGGATCTGTAGCGCCTGCCAGAGGGGAGAACAGTTTATGTCCAGGGTGAGTGGGGTCTCTGATGATGTTTTCTGCAGTCCATACTATAGGCTGTAGTCTGTTTCTGTCCTGCTGTGTGGCTGATCCAGAGGTGCACAGGACAGATCGGATGACTGCAGTGTAGAACTGGATCAACAGCTCCTGTGGTAGGCCATGTCTCCTCAGCTGTTGTAGGAAATACATCCTCTGCTGAGCCTTTTTCAGGATGGAGTGGATGTTCGTCTCCCACTGCAGGTCCTGAGAGATTGTAGTCCCCAGGAGCTAGAAGGACTCCACAGCTATGATGTGATGTGTTTAGCCACCCGTCCATTGATTTTCAATCATGATCATGTCTTTGATTGTTTTACTTTAATAAATTTTTGGCACTCTTTACTTTAACTGAAGCACAAATAGTATCTCCTCCACCACAACTAAAAACAACGTGGTGTGAACTTCATTTCATCTTGTGCACATTTTGGAGTTGCTAAGAACAGCTGTGTTTTCTTATTTCTATGTATATTTTCATTCGGTTTCACAGTTACCTAGTGACTATAAGAAGAATGGTTGCAATACTACATTGCACGAGAAAGTAAATTAGAGTGACTTGCTTGTTAAGTCAATAGGAAAAAAATGGAGCTGCATGTGTTCTGTTTATGTGTCACTGTAGCTACATGTAGCTTTCATCAGGCGTTCCTGAGCTGGCATGCTGCAGTTTGCATTTACACCTGTCTGAATTCTTGGTCGCTGGTCTCGTTGTTCTGATCATGCTTGCAGGCATTTACACCTGTAGCAATAATAATAATGCGAAAATCAACCATGGTCTCTGTTTACCGTGTCTTACCGGTAATAAGACGTTGCTGTTACGTTGATGTTGACAGGGTCGGTGTCCGAGCTGGTACTGGTGTCGAAGCTGGTGCTGGAGAGGAGCCGCTGCTGGTGGTGGAGAGGAGGCAGGGGAGCTGGGGGCTCCGCGACGGAGGTGGAGTAGGCTTCGTACGTGGAAAGGATTCTTGAACACAAACACTCACCCTAAGTACACGAAAAACACGACATTGTAACTTGTGAAAAAAAATAAACCTGTACGACCACCAGCTTAGTTCGTCATGCAGACTGATGTATTAGCTTCTGAGAGCTAAACGTTAGAAACAGCAGCACGAAATACAAGCAGAGCACGGAGCTAGCGCTGATGGCTAACTAGCTAGCGCTGATGGCTAACTAGCTAGCTTATTGTCTGCTACAGGAGACAACAACGTTACTTTCTAAATATACTTGTTTGCTTAAAAGAAGCTTGCCACCAATGAGATAAATGATGTAAAAGTTTCTTGAAGTCACAAAACACTCACCATTCTTGAACGTCTCCAATAATGCAGCAGCTGAGTCTCCCTCCTGTTGCTCGTCGGTGCGGTGCCAGTAAATAGCTTCCATGAAACCTCTTCCAACACCTCCTGGTTGACCCACGCCGGCCGCTGTGGTCCTTGGTGGACCAATAGTCATTTTTGAGCTTTTTCAGCTTCTCCCTACACTGCTTCATTGTCCTCTTTATATACAGTCTACTGTATATGTGAGCGGCCATCCGCTCAGAGACCTCCTGATAAACTTTCTTCATCCAGCTCCCTCTGTATTATTTGGTCCACCACCAAAGACAGAAAAGTCTCGACCTCTTCATTCACCCACGGTACAGGTCTGGCTGTCATATTAAAATTATGAAGACAGAGAGGTCTGTGAAGAGCAATGGGCACAGTCGCTGTTTAGTTTTTTTTAAATGCCGGTTTTGTTTTAGTGCTGGAGTCGCTCTCGTGTGTCGTCACTCCCTGTCCAATCAGTGGGCTGCACTCCTGTCCAATCAGTGGCCTGCACTATGTAGACGTCACATCTCGGCTCACTTCATCTCGGTTGGAACCTCAGCCGAGGAGGTACGGAAAATCGTGCCTGATACCATGCACTAATCCATATGGAAACGCTCGCAAACAAAGACGAGCCGAGCAGCACCGCGCCGAGTAGGTGCTTGTGGAATCGCGGCTTTAGACATTATTAACTGTATGGCCTTTCCTGATTTTCCCTGAGATCACAGCACAAATGTGTTAACACCTGCAGACACCTTGAATTCATGTTATCCACAACCACATGATGCATGGCGAAAACTAGCTCAGCAGCTGCCTTCATTGTGTTGTTTATTTTGAACATTTCAACATACAAAGAAAACAACAACAAAAGACAATGAAGAAGTTGCTCAAATGGAGTGGGGAGAAGTCAAAGCTTATTTAATCCCACCCCTCCTCCTTACACAATGATTGCAAATCTATTCATTCTGCTTCTTCAAAATGCTACCATTTATAAACAATAATAATGGCAATAATACTAATAGTAATAATAATAATAATAATAATAATAATAATAATAATAATAATAATAATAATAATAATAATAATAATAATAATAATAATAATAATAACAATAATAATAATAGTATACACGATTGAGATTAAATATACACCAATATGTCTGTTTACATTCATAGAAAAGGACCTAACAGCAAAACACAGCAGAAAGAAAAGACCCGACTAAAAATATACATAAATAAATAAAGAAAACAAATTATTAAAGAAATCAATAATTATTAACAGTAACATGTTCACACCCAGTGATTGTCACACCCCCACTTCATCCCTGTATTCTGTGGAAACATGATCTTTGTATTTAGTTTCATTTAAAGAGAAAACACAAAACTTAAAGAACCGTTGTATTAGTCAGGCTGTCTCCTGAACTACACTCCATTCAGTAATCAGACGCATGTTAATCACCCTCCACAATAAAAGAACCACCTGTACTCTTTGCTCGGTTATATTTCTACTCTCGCAGTCAAGCTTTCCAACTATTTACAGGTTTGCTTCTTCATGTAAGACCTCCAACTTCCCTTGGATTTGTTGTGTTTGCTTGTTCTGTTTATTTGAATATGTTTGCCATGTGGATTGCCTATTTGTGCATGACCTTAGGCCTTGGTTACCTTTGGCCTGCTTTTGGGTCCAACGAAATGCTACTGCAACAAGAGCGCTGAAAGATTTTGTGTCAAGGTTTGTCATACTTGTCAAGTTCATTGATTTGGATTTGCCAATTGTGTTTTTTTGGTGTTTTCTTGCCATTCACCAATTTCAGACCCAGCAACACCCACTCACATCCACTTCACTAATTAGTCATCTCAGTAATTATACCACGTGTTCACCCTTTGCCAGACTGGGGTTTCTGCTGTTCTGTAGCCTATTTGTATTTTAAGATCCCTTTCTAATTCAAGAAAATTTCCTTTTACCTGCTTGTTTATGTATCAAGCTTTAATTGACAGCATCAAAACTCAATGTTAACGTGTGATTGTGTGATGGATTGGAATATCTGTAATACCAGTTGTACTATTTTTCAAATTCTGATTATTGAATTGTGACTGTTGAAGGCACCCAGTTTATATTCAGAGTTCATTCTGATTTCATTAATGTTAGTCAGTTGCAGCGGTCTTAGTACAGTAATTGTCATTCAGTTATACCTTATGTCCAAGATACTATTGTAACAGCAGTTACCGGAGGGCTCCAGCAGGGGGAGTTTCAATTTGTTGCGCAAGCTTTTTTTTTTTTTTTTTTTTTAATCTTTTATTTTCATTTCAACAAAGCGTCACATGTTAATTACATTGCATTTTAGAGATTTACATTTCACTAAACATACATAAAACACAAAGAACAGCAAATAGAAATACAATAACATAAATAAATAAAAATAAGGGGTCTGCTAGGATGGGGTAATAAATTTGTATTTTTCTAAGATTCTTAATGCTTTTATCAATTTTTTATTCATTTGATTTAATTTTTCAATAGTTTTTAGGTAACTTTGGAAATCTGTAGTTTCAAATACATAAAAGGAGGGTAATTTCTTTAGCCAAATGTTGCGCAAGCTTACGGTACACTCCACTGCTCCTCTCAGTCATTACACACATGGCCGAGGAAAGTTTGTCCGTGCATTCTTTACTCATTACTCCCCTTTTCAGGTATGAACCCCTCAAAATTAAGAGTTATTGTTTACAAGAGTGTTGGCTGAATGTACAGACATTCCCAGGAGACGTAGCTTTCTTCAACCCCAGAGTTGTAGTTGAGTCTGAATTTTGGAAGATTCTGAAAGCAAAGTCATCACTGCATTAAATGTTTTTCAGAGCTGGGACAGCAGATAATGAAGAGGTGAATGTAAGAGCTCTGCAAGGCCGGTAAGAAATCACAATCCATCCAGTGTGCTGCTATCTTCTTCTTAATGCTGCAGCCTTGTGACAGATGCATCACGCAGCCTCAAGATAAACTGCTGCTTATCACTGCTACACAGTTGATGTTCTACCACACGTCTCTAAAATCTTAAAACACAACAAATCATTTCATGTAACTGCCTAAATTCTATTAAAGATTGTATGGCTGATAATGCTTCTGCAGCTAAATGCTTATAAAACAGGTCCTTCGATGCTCTTAGCGGTCCTTTGTTTATTCTCTGCATCAGATAAGTTGTTCTCAAAACTAAAGGAGGAAAATAATGTGAATATAACATAAGTAGGAGACAGATTATGGAATGAATTACTGATATCTATTTTTATTTGTTGTTAATACATAATGTAAAAATACACAATAATTGTATTATAGCTTTGAATGTAGCAAAATCCACTCTTATTCCATAACATTCCTGCACCAGATTTACTAAATCATACATATTTAAATCAAATTAGTGAGTTATTCTGTCAAGATTGCTTTAAAACAAGTAAGTACTGCTGTGTTGCCAGTAGATGGGGATCTTTTCACATTATATTCCAGCCTGAATCCGCTGGGCTGCATCCTGCGACATGCCTCTCTTCTTTCTTGATCTGTGATCCAGATTTACAAACGGCAGGTTTCATCAAAACATGTTTTCTGTGATTCATGTTTCAGTGTAGAATCCTTTAACAGCACAAACAGTGAAAGTCAATGCAGGAGAGTTGAGCTTTCACTTCTTAAACAGGAATTAAAATTCAAGGGGATAGAAAAGAACAGAAAGCTAACTATTACAGTTGTTGATTTCATACATTATGCATTTATTATACAGTAAAAACAGTTTTGTTGATTTGATTAAATTTATCTAAACTCAGTAAAAACTAATTTAAAGATTGTATGAATCAGCTTAAAATGTAAGCTTGATGAATAATTTGTTACAGTAGATCAGCTGTCAGATGGTGTTAACACCCGGAGCAGTGTGAGTACTGTGGTGGTTTTTGTTCTTCTAAAGAAAGCTTACATCCTCTCTGGTGTGTTCCTGTTGGCCTCTTTTGAGCTAATAAAAAAAGCAGCAAGTGGTCAGGTTCTGCACACTTTCACACACTGAGAGCACTTATCAAGACAATCTGTCTGCAAAATAAAGACACCTGTTAAATACAGAAAAACAAAAATAAAGCTCTTTTTAATTGTTGATGCAGAGGATGTTTCTGGTTACACGGCCTCCCTGAAGCCTCCAAACGGGTCGAATGTTCAGCTGCAGCGCCGTCTCTGTTGCTTCCTTGAAAAGCTGATGCGAAGAACCTGAGTTACAATAGAAAGAGACAAAGCAACACAGAACAAATGCATTTAATGAATTCAGCAGAAAAAGAAGCCCACCCACTTAAAAAAAACTCTCAGCATGTAGGGGGCTGTTAGAGGAAATGTTACCTCAGAGCTGAGCCGACTACAGATCTTTCCACCAGAACATCCGAGCAACAAACTGCTGCTGTGGTTTCTGATTCCCACACTGGAGCTCCTTTTTGTGTTGACTGCAAATTCCATTTTTAGTTTGCTAATTTACGGAAACAATGACACACTTTTCTTTTTGCAGAGGAGCTGGTGAATAGTGTGAGATACTATTTAGGGATTTATTGTAATTGATCAGATGATGAGCAGTGAGAGCAAACTAAGTGGTTGGACCGAGTCACTTTTTTTTTCAAACATCAAGAAAATGTATAACATCGTAGAGCATTGCTGCAGTCTTTGACCTCTTTTTAAACCTCATATTAGAACTAGAAATACCAGTTGAAGGCAACAGAATCATCTTCAGTACTATGATTTAGACTGAAGCATGAGTGGAAAAAAAAACAGAACCCCGTTAAGGTGCCACAGTGGAAAAGAAAGTAAAATAACATTTAGACTAAGAGACACAAAATTATTCATTCACAGAAAACAGGGTTTGTTTAAAAACTATGTAACATGCATTAAGACACAGTGTCTATAAAAATATTCTGCCCCTTGGAGGTTATCCCCTTTTATTGCTTCTTATCATTGAATTTAAATAATAATATTAGGCCTTTTTGACAAGAAATAACAATTTACAAGTAAGGCTCTTTCATGTCAAAGTGATAAGAATTTTTTAACATAATGTCAACTAAGTGAAAATATAAAACTCAATCAGCTTTAAACATCTGGACCTTGCAATTTTCAGTTTGGTTCAGGTGTGGGCTCTCCAGAACGTTCACCTTGTTGTCTTTAAACCATTTCTGCGTAGCTTTTTCTGTATGTTTGGGGTCATTGTCTTGCTAGAAAGCAATTTATCTCCCAAGTTGCAGTTCCCTTGCAGACTGCATGAGGTTGTCCTCTGGGACTTCTCTATACTTTGCTACCTTCATTTGCTACTTTTACAAGTGTCTGCTGCTGAAAAGCATCCTCACATCATTATAATGCCTCCACCGTGCTTTACAATGAAGATAGTGTGCTTATCATGATGTGCAGCGTTTGGCATTCATTAAACACAGTGCCTAATCTGATGGACAAAAATCTCTGTTTTGGTCTCATCAGATCAAATAACCTTCTCTGTGGTTGACTTCAGAGTCTCCTACATGTCTTCTAAACTCTAGTCAAGATTCAATATGAGCTCTTTTTTTGCAGCAGTGAACAACAGTTGCTTCTCTCTCATAAAGCTTAACTGTTGAAGAACCAGCAACAGTTGGCATATACACAGTCTCTCCCATCTCAGTCATTGAAGCTTTAACTCAGTCTGAGGAGTCAAGGTTGTCTTCAGTAATCTTTTTTCACCTTTTTAAAAAATATATTTTATATTCTTCATTAAATTAGTTTGAAGAAATCTGTTTTCACTTTGAGATGAAATACTTTTGCTTGTAAATTCTTGTCAAAAAAGCCAAATTAAATTAATCATGATTTAATGTTGAAATGCAAAATAAATGAAAAAACTTCCAAGCTCTTTTACTACATCACTAAAAACCTAAATGTTCTCTCATAAATCTGTGCCACTTGAACAATGCTCAAACTTATTATGCACTCACTCTATTATCTTGTTAGTTCTATATCTCTGCTGCCATAGTTGACCACTCATTTTTCTGTCGTACGTGACTCTGAGATTTGTTTTGTCAAACCCTAACCCTTAACACCAGCTCTTTTTTTGTCTCCACCAACTCCTAAGAGAAATATCTGGATCTGTAGATGTGAAATGCTTCACAGTGTTTGGCAGCTATTTGCTAATTGTGCCTGTCTGCTGTTGAATACTAAACATGTAACATAAAATTAGTTTTCAAAGCAATGCTACTGAAAACAGGCACCTGCTGCAGACAGAAATACCAGTAACTTTACTAAATAGTGAGCTGAAACTTGATATGAGACTCTGTAAAGCTGTGCAAAGCTGCAGATTCAGGTGATATTTATCATGCTTTAAAATGTGGTTATTATATAAAGGCAACACATGTATCAGTTTCAGTGAGGAACCAAAACATCATTTCCTCTGCACCTGTTTCACTAAGACCTGCATTTATTTTTTAAAAAAAAAAATCTTGACAAACACTTTAAGACACACAAGTCTGCATTTTTAACCTTTCAGTTCAGTGCATTGTTGGCCTTCAATTGTCAAGAAATCTCAGTTTTATTGTTGATTCTGCTTTAAAGATTGTCAGACAAAAAACACTCTGATGTTAAACTTTTTTCATTTTAGGTGTAATTTGAAAATTTAGTCAGAAACAGCATTAGTTGCATTGGCAGGTGCCACAATAAACAATTCTGTCTTGTGATTGGAGTGATTATGATGGAAGAAAAGGAGGAGATCTGGGTGAATGTATGGATTTACAGACACTGACATTGACGACAGCTGTCTATTTCCCGTATTAGAATAAGAGTCAGCAAGTCTTTTTTTGGACAACCATGACCTTTATCAAAAAACCCCAAACACATATAGTGGTTATAACCACTGGAGTCCCCCTAACCTTAATAAGGGTCTAGTCATTTTATCTCAAAATCTAAATGCTTCTCTCAACTTCAACAGAGTCAATATATCACTGAATTTAAAATTAAAGGGCTTGATTTCCTTATTTCTGTTGTTATTGTAGGAGCCTGTCACACTCCACTATACTGGTTTCACTGGTTACCAGAGAAATGCAACTGAAGTTGATTTTAGAATTCTTTTATATGTCTTGAAGCACTACAGGAGTTTGGCACCAGCACATCTCCTATTCCGCCTCCAGAACCCTCAGATCTTTTGATGAACTCTCCCTCTTGACTCCGCATTCCCCGTTATTGCAGTCATTTTAATTATCCATAAAGCCCTTTGATCATGTTCGCCATCAATAAAAAAAGAAACTTTCACAACTTACAACAAACCAACATACTTTATGATGATTAATAAAAGAGCATATTTACCCAAATGCTGATTAGAGAAAGAACAATTTTAACTAGGGCCACTGCCACATAGCCTGCTGTGGTCCACATGATGGGCAGCTCCTGCACTTGGATGGACTGAGTTGTGTTCATTGCTTTTGTTGGCGAAAGAACGACGACTTGACTTGTTGGGTCAGCCTGGGTCACACACTCTGTATTTAGATAAAAGACAAAAACATGTTAGAAAATCAGTGTAGAAACTACATTTTTCAGTACAGAGAGATCCAAAAATGTAAAGCAATGGATGCTTTTTGGTTGATCCATGGAAAAAGAAATATCTGACAGCACTAAATGATGAATAACATTACTGCATTATGTTGCAATATTTTGAAAATTGTTACCTGGTGGTTGCATTTTGTGGTTTCCTGTACATAAATTGCTGCAGAAAAGCACAAATTTGTGCATAAAAATTCAGCAGTGTTTGATGTTCATAATGTCCAGAGGGAGGATGAATGTGATTTATGCTATGAATCTTTATTTTTTTCATTTTAACAAGGCAATTAATTGCTTTAATTCTTTGCTAAATAACCAGTGCAGCAAATATTTCTTATCAAAAGCAGAGTATGCACTTAAAACATTCATTTTACTATAATAGACCATGGTGCTATATGCTATGTTACACATACACAGCTATAATAAAAAGAGTAGAGGAAGCCAGAGACAAAACCAGTTATTTGCCAACCTCTAAAAAAAACATGAATAAGAAACAAACAAAACTTTGACCATCTACAAGAAAAAAAATCGAATTATTTTTAATCTGGAAAGCTGGAATTGTTTTTGCGTTTCATCTGGTATTAGGCTTGTTTTAGACTGTCTGGAGACAAAGACTTCAAAACAACCAGCTGGTTAATCACGTGACTTAAATATTTGCTACGTCACAACACATTTGCTTCTATGCATGTTAGTTTTGTCCCTTTAAAGTCAAAACTCATCTCAAGCAAGTATAAATAGTTCTTTGCAAAACTGAGAAAATTGTTTTCAATTTTGCAATTTCTATTAAGCGTTTCTAAAATGAGGCTTTAAAACACTCTTGAGAATATATGAAGGAAACAAAAACAGATCTTTTTTGTGCATAAACCTAAACCTGCACTATCAGTGTGGATTGTTGGTGAGGGTGGCATCAGCGCAATAGAACACCTCTGAGACCAGAGTGGCTTTGACATGTGTATGGCGCCCTGTGAAAGACAACAGTTTGGATGAGTCACTGAGGCAGCATGTCTTCCACCGAGTGTGATGGATAGTAAATGAAAAGCTTACCATTAACTGTTAGGTCGACTGTGGGATATTGGCTTTGACCCCCTACATTTGCACCAATTCCACACACATATGTGCCTGAATCTGCAGGTTTCACTCTGGGTAGGAACAGACTGTAATTCTCTCCAAAGCTGACGTTTCGAGCAAAGTTGTACATCTGCGGAGCCTGGTCTCGTTTACGTTTCTTTATAATGCCAAATCTTTGACCGTTGACAAGCTGTTCAAGGTAAAGAAGAAAAAAACAGTTTTAATATCTCCAAACCAAATCAAACAAACTCTCCAGCTTAACTTTAGCGGTATTTACTCTTGAAAACTTGAGGTGAGGGACTGACCTGGTACCACGTCACTGAGTGGAAATCTATGCAGTCGACACCTGGACACACGAGTGAAACATCTTCATTGCAGTTCGCTGTTTGAATAACTTGGCGACTCTGAGCTGCACAATACACCAACAGCAGCTGAGGTAAACAAACCACAATGTTGAGAGAGTATTCTGGGATGGAATGGTCAATGAAATGTGAAAAAAAAAAAATGCTGATAGAAAATTCACCTCAACCAACACGATGGCCTGGCACAATCCTTTACGCTTCATCTTGCCTTTCACTTAGCTGTAGCTGTGCAACTTTTTCTCACTTCACTTGAAATGGAGACACAGTTTCCTGTAAAAGGGGCACGTTTGATCAGAAGGTCTCAATTTGATGTAGTGGGAGCATGAGGAAATACTCCCCCCGTGTGGTATAAAACAGTGCATCATCAACCACAACAGAAGATTCAGCTGCTTAAATAAGCAACTTGAAGTGGAACTCCACCAGTTCTACTTATATGAAATCCAGCCATGACAGAGTCGACTCGTCGGTCTGTGGAGACAGTTATGTCTTTTCCTCAGTGGCCCCTGAGAAGCTTTCTAAAGTTCGAAAAAAATACCCTGATGACGTAAACATGAGGGGAGTCAGAGGGGCACGTAGAAGTGGAGGGGAGACATTGAGAAATTGTAGGATCCAGCGTTTTGGATGGTCATGTTTTGTTTTTTCAGAAATGTGTCCCTTGAAAGTTCCTCTACGAAAGTCAAATGCTGCATTCATGGACTGATTCTTCAACAGCCCCTGAAAACGTATTGCATGCTGACCCCCAGTGGTTCGAAGTTGAAGTCTGCAATTCTAACACTGGTTGTTCTGAGTGCACTGAAAACAATATGGTGTTTGTACACAGTCCAGGCTTTGTAAAGGGGAAACAAAGTGATCCACTCAACCCTATTCCTGTGAATCTGCTGCATATTTTCTAACTGTCCAAAAATGCTAGCTAGCAAAATATCAACAATCTTTCTCCAGAACCACAGACTCGACTGTATAAAACAAACACAACAAAAAGCACAACTTGTTGGTTCAGGATGTTTTGAAAATCAGAGGCATAAATACAGTAGTTGTTGCACATGGTCACACTACAATGAGGAGTTCCCTGATTTTTTGTTTCTTTCACTATTAGGACAAAATGTCATTTTTTGTCCAATGCTTTATACATGCACAATTAATGACATTCTCATCATCATCCTCATTTGTACTTTGTGTGCACCAATGATTAGTAAAAGTTAGTAAGCTGACATTAGCAAGGCAGTGCTGCATATTCTATATGTACTTGTATATATGGAGCTACTATTGTTATTATTTGTACTGTTCCACATTCAGGGAATTTGTGTAATATCTGAATTTCTACATACAGAAGAATATGCTAATGTCAACAGTACTTGTGCATATTTTGTGTTTATTTTAAAATTTTCCTCTGATTCCCTTTACTGCTATAACACTAAATGTCCCCACTGTGAGATTATAATGGCATATGTTATATTATCTTATTGTAACTCATTTTTAATCCTGTACTGTCATATTCACTTTGATCTTATTCTTGTTGCTTAAGTATTGTGTTACTATGACGCATGATGTTATGTAAAGTGGCCAACAAAAAACATGCATTACCATTTTTGTTATTACTGTTAGCAAAGGGAAAAAAGTAAAATGTCTAATTCTGTCAGTAAGATTGACTGTCACACACACGCGCGCACGCACACACACACACACACACACACACACACACACACACACACACACACACACACACGAGTCTGGCTCATCCTGTTGTTTTGATCACAGGGAACTCCCCATTGTCTACCTTCAAGGCATATTATTTGTATGTGTCGCTCTTGTTGACAAAGGAGGTCGATATATGGTTATTAATAGCACACTGACTTTATGGAAAGGGGAAGAGTGAGGTCTTTGGATTCCACCATCTGCATTAAACAATGCCTCATTCAGCAGCAGCTGGCACAGGGAGAGCAGGGACATAGAAATTTTACTGATGTTACAGCAAAGCATCAGTGGAAATGAGGATTTTTTTGGCCACGTCCAATTGGACACCAGCAACTGCAGCTGTGAGCGGTTTCAGATCTGTGAACAGCAGCAATTTCAGCCTGAGAAGTAAACAAGCAGATACAAAAGCGCGATACTCCACATTTCTGAGATGCAGATGTGCTGATGTTCCGGTCGCTGCATTTAGAAAAGCATCATAATCAAGCACATGGGAGCTTTAAAGTTCATACAAACTATGTGTGATAAGGAAGTAGTGTGATCATAAAGGTCAGTGGCAAGAAGTGCTTGTGAGACTCATCAGAGTTGTGATTCTCTGAAGGTTGGTGTAAATGTGAGCGAGTGCATGTGTGATGTGTGCATGTATGTTTGATTCAGGTTCTCTGTGTTGTAGTTCAAGGGTGTCGCACGCCACAGCAAGTCCCAGAGGTTGTTAGCACGCCCAGCTGCTAGTCCAGGTCTCCATGTTTCTGTCAGCGAGGTTGTTCACTGCACACTCTTTCGCCTCTGATTGAGGAAATCCTCTGACTGTTTGCTCTGTTGGCTGAAATGAAACATCCCAATGGTTCCGCCGTCTCTCCCACAGGTCCTGTACACGCAGACTTTCCCATGAAGACCGTGCATGTTTACTGGGGGTTGACAGATATATGGCTCTTTGATGGACCATAACAGTACCAGTGTGCCGTGCTGGCCAGGCCGACAGATGATATTTTGAGATACAACAGACCATTTTTTAATTTATTCCACAATTTTGTTGTTGCTGAAACAGTGATTAAGAAATTCAGAGATACTAAAAGTCTGCACTGAAGCCAAAACTAATCAAATAATCTTTATTGTCCCACAAGAGAAAATTGTTCTTTGTTGCAAGGAAGCATAAAAACATCATAAAAACACAGTAAAAAAAACAAAAAAAAAAAACCCAGAAGAAATATTACAATACATAGAACAAGAAAACATTCAAGTGATAAAAGTAAAGAAAACTTAAAAAAATAAATAAATAAATAAATAAGAGTCATAGTTGAATTATGGTGTTTTAAAGTGAAAAACTTAATCCCTTGCACCTAATTTGTGGGAAAAAAGGATGGCTCGCTTTGGTGTTGATGTATTTCAGTGATTTCTTGATGTCTGCTGCTCAAATATTACTCTCCACCTTGACAACGTTGTCTGACAGAGAAAGCCTGGAATGATTGTGTGATGAATTTGTAAAATAATACTATTTTGACAACATTTTTCCAACATTAAAAATATGTAATTTCTTGTCAAGGTAACTGTATTTATACAGTTATAGCAAATGAGTTAGTAGCTCTTAAGACAGAATGGCCATGCTAATAGAAGCTGTGAAAACTCAGTTAACACAAAATGTCAGCTTAAAGTGACCACCATCAGTATTGTATATAATCAGTGGAGCTGCTCCCCTCGGCTCTATTTGGAGGTTTACTGCAACTTTTAGCTCATAGCTTTGGTTTTCTGCACTACTTTAATTCACAATCACTGCTCTACAGCCTCGGTTTCTGCCACAACACACGGTTGGTTTTGATGATGTAATTACACAAACACTGTCTATGTGGTGCTTATTTTATCTACCTCACAGTTGGTTGCTTTCTCTTTTAGACTCTAATGCTTTCAGCAAAAGTTCCTTGTTCATCTGAAGCATCAGAAACTTTTCTTGGATGCTTCCTTGGTTTTCACTGCCATGCATCTAGTTGTGTAGTTTACTTCTTCTCCGTCTCCTCTTTAGCTCTGGCCAACCAATCACTGCTGCTTGACAGATAAGCTGTGCCAACATGAGAATGTTCTCACAGACTTAAAACTCTGTTAAACTGCAGAATGCAGAGAAATATACCTGGAGCTGATGGGATTAATTAGCATTGTGAGTTCGCAAATACCAGATGTTCATTTATATGTGAAAGTCGGGCACTATAGCTTTGACCCGGCCTTATTCTCTGAACACTTCATCAGAGAGCTTCAGAAACCTCTTCTCTCCACACATTGTGATTTGGGATAAAGATCTTTGTCCAACCATTTCTGCAACTTTCCAAACCAAATGTTCACACCACTTTACCCTGTGATTGGTCAGCTTTCCGTTTTCACATGTAGCACAACAATTTGGGGCACTTTTCGTGTTCAGCTGAGTGTAACACTATGAATCTTTCCCTGGAGAGACAGCCTGAAAATGTGCGCCCTTCTCTGTTTTTAACAATATCACAGCTTCATCCCTCTATGATGGAGGGCTTTTGAATCCACCCTCGAGTGCAGCCGTTCAGATCTGATTTCCAGTGTGGTTGGACTGCTGGTCTTTTAAACAAGCTATGACAGACCCATGAAGCAGCCCCCAAAGCACAGCAGAGCTTTGAACTAAACACTGATGTGGAGATGCTAACACGCTATTGTTCAGTGGCTGCAGTGCTCATCATCATCTCATCTTAGTTTGGTGCTAACAGGCTCACATTTACTAATTAACACTGAACACAAAGTGCATCAGAGGGTGATGAGAGTATCATTACTGGTGCAGGCGTTGTGTCATGAAATATGAAAGTGGACACATTCATATTTTGACCTCATGATGGCGCTGAATGAAAATTCAGCGAATCATTGAAATTTTTACATTTAGTCATAACTAGTACGACGTGAATCCTGAATTTAAGGCCGATCCTGATGAATGAGTTGCCATGAAACTTGGTTATTGAGACATTTCACTGAAAAATGCTTTACGGTGGAACTGCAGGAAAAGTCAAAGGCTTCATTTGTTTCATCTTCTGAGCACCATTGGGTACCTGAATTAAATATCATGACAGAAGTTGTAAGAATAATTTGACTCAGACAAAATAGCTGAACAGACTAACCCTGTCATCCCTGCATGCTCCTTGCTCAGCTCCAAATAACACTGTAAAATAAAAATGTGGTAGCAGGGGTGCCAAAAAAACACAATAAAAAACACTGGAATATTGTAAAGTTCAAAAACTGTAAAACTGTGAAAATAATGGAAATACATTTTTTTAAATAATCATATTTTGAAGTGATTTATATACAGTAAAATTGTGCAATTTTATGATGATACATTGTAAAATAACTAATTTTCTATTTGCAAGAACACAGATTTTTTGATGTGGATGTTATTCACAGTTTAGTTTTGTGTAAATTCATACATTCTTTCTTTGATTTTACTAGTTATTATCTGTAATTTAATAAATGCTTTAAATCCTCAATATACATATTATTTTCTAAACATAATGACAAATATCTGTAAAATAATTAGATTTTTTGCTGACTTAAATAAAGTAAAACAATGTAAATTTATAGGCACACAATTAAATAGAATATAAGTCTATTTGTACATTTTTTTTCACGATTATCATGTAAACAAATTCTCTTTTAGGTGATTTTACCAGATGCTCTCTGTGGTTTAACAAACAGGAAAAACTGCAAATTAACGGTAAATTATTTAAAAATTTATAGTTAAACGCTGTTAAAAAGATAATTTTTTTTTTTAAACAATGCATTCCTGTCTTTATTAGAATAATGTAATTAATTTTACAGTCCAGTGTTTTAAAACAGCATCTTACAATCAATTTTGGTCTGCTGGTTTCATGGTCAGCATGTAAATTCATCTGTTTTTCAATGGTTTTAGAAATTATTCATAATTATTATATATAATATATATATATTATTATATATATCAACATAAAAGGTAACATTTAAGTGTTGTGTTCATGGCTTGTTTGGGGAATATATTCTGACATGATTAACAATGAAACATATTTTAGACATCCATAATAATGAACATTTACACATGCTGGGGAGGATGAGCACTTTTCTATTCACTCAGAATATGATTTTGTCCTCCTGTTTGATCTGGATAATGTCTTTGTTTTGCGCTGCTGAATACAGCTGTAAGTGGCTGAAATGATTCCTGTCTTTGTGAGGGAATAGAGGCTGCAGAGCTGCATCACACTGCCTGTTCAATTGTTTATTTAAGGAAGCAAAAACCCCTCTAAGTGTGCATTGCTGGATTCTCACCTCTGCCTCTGGGCTTTGGCAGGCTGCTGACTGCTGGGGGTTGATTGTCCGAGACTGAACAGAACAGAGCAGAGCCACGACGGGCTGCATTGTTCCCTAATTTCTTCTCTGGGATTTCCTCTCTCCGGCTCCCTCCACCCACCCTTTCTATTCACTCTGCAGCCCTCCATCATCCTCCCTCTGTCTGAAACTCTTGCCAAACTCTCTGGCACATGAAAACAATTGTTCTTGTATGTTTGAGGAGACACAACCGGCTCCTTGGAAGGGCTTTTCTTCCCCACAGAAGCTCAGCTGACAGTCGGGCAGACAGACAGACTCCCTCCTCCTCCTCCTCCTCCTCCTCTTCCCTCTTTTGGAAAAGTGGTCATGTTCAGTAAAATTGGAAGCGAGGTTTCTGAGCCTCGAGCCACAAAATGACTCAGAACCATTAATATCTTTGACATGCAGGTGGAGCGAGGGGCCACGTCCCCAGCCAGTGAGCGTTTGAAACATGTTGAAACGGACTCAGAGAGAGCAAAAGCTATTAAAATATTACCATGTGCAGGTTTGTTTCTAACAACAGCTCTCTGGCAGGACTACAAAATGCCGAAGATAAGCACCCATCTGGGAATCAGGACTGCGCTCCCAGATGATGCTGAAAAAAGACTTTACATCCTTCCTGTTTCTGGATCATCTATTTTAACTTTTTTTCTGTTGGCAAGGCAAGGACAGGAACACGTTTGAGCTGTCTGAGCAGTGATTTGTGTTTCATCCGTAAAGGTGTTTTCAAAGAGCCATAGCTCGACAGGATTCATTAAACTGCACTTCCTAAATGGGACAGCTTCCTCTTCCGTGTGTTTAGATCACAGAACTGCCATTCAACATGAACACATTATGTCAGTTTCTTCTACTTTTATTCATGAAAAACTCTCAAGAACAATAAATGGCAATCTGTAATTAAAACAAAACACTAAACATCCCAATGGAGAACATAAAGTCTTTTTACAGACTCAATACCGTTTTTGCTTTACTGTTTATTGTACAATTAAATTTTATTCCTGCGAGTCCTGTAACATAAACTGTAAAGAAAAATCTAATAAAACTGTGAAAATCCTGCAACAAGGGTGCAAGAAAAATACATTAAAATAGTAAAATGCTATAATGCTTAAAAAAACTGAAAATAAGGGCAAATATCTTTAATTATATTATAACATTTAAATACAGCAAAACAATAGGGTCAGACACTAAAGAATTCATTATTATTTGGGGAAAAAATGGATTTTTGATGTTCACATTTTGCATAGTTTTGACCAGATTGTTTATTTTTTACAGTCAACATGTAGATTCCTATTTTTTTCTGATTTCACTATATCTGTAATTTAAAACACCAATGATGTTTAAAAAATAAAATAAATTATACCGTATACCATATTTCTATCTTTAATATATACCTGATTTAAATTTAATAAAATATAGTCATTTTACAGTCAAATTTTGTGAAAGAATAAACTACCCTTTTGTTTTTAAGGAAAAATAGAATTTTGATGTGGGCATTGTTTACAGTTTTGACAATAAACTATCAATAAATGCTTTTGTTCTGTGATTTTACTAGTTATTATCTGCAATTTAACAAAACAGGGAAGATCTGTGAAATCACAGTAAATGTAACAGTGCTTGTTTTTTTTTAAATTTTTTTTTACCGTGTGCTATAAGGTCCACAAATCTGAGATAAAAATGTGTCACAATTTAATGTAAACAAGAAATATTCAGAAAGTTTTAGGATTTAGAAACATTTAAAAACACAAGAAGAAAGTTTGCATCATTGATCATGTTAACATTTTGACCAAAAAGTCAAATTTGTATGAGCTGTATCAACTGAAGCGGACAACAGTTTGAACTTTTACTTGCTAATTAAATGTGTTGCTGTTGTGTGATCTGCTCACACAACTACTAGGTCACAGCTGACAGAGTTTGGGTGAATTATAGCATGAATACAATACTAGAACTGGACCCTCATCCAGTAACCACTGATATGAAACTAGGGTAGTTTGCAGGCATGTGAGCAGACATAAAGTTATGCTCAAAATATTATTGTGCTCAAATACATGGACCGGACATTACCATTAAACTGGCCGGGGATTTCTGGCACCGTTGTAGTTCCTAGAGCACCTCCTATTATTACATTCTTCATGCAGGATGAAAATAAGCTAATGTTCAAGCCTTGCCCTCGCCTCTAAATAATAAAATCAACATGTTTTAAATGGACACACATTGGTTGTAAACTGTGTGCTTGAGCTCTAATTTTCTGAATAATTATTAACATGTATTTTTAAAAGCATAATATACAACATTTCCACATTAAAATATCTAAAAATGACTCGATGAATGCTATATATTTTATTGACTTTTCGTCATTCATTATCACAAATGTTCTGAGAGAATTTGTAAGTTTATGTAATGACCCAACCCAGTATAAACACTCACAGGCTTTGAAACATGTTAAGTGTGTGACAGTTTAGGGTTATTCTGCTGTCATATGATGTAGACATTTCAATGTTATGACACTTCATTTCTGTTAGATATTACAGAGCGACCTGCTCATAGTTCATTGCAAAATTGGTGACATTTAAATGTATTTGTTGGATGGATGGTCCAGGGCAGATGTAAGTGATACCATCTGGCTCCTAATTTTCAGGCAAACTTATGATTAACAGATGTCCGTGGCTTCCTTTTTTTAAGCTAAACTGTATAAATACTGACAGTGATTTTGTGGTACTACAACTAAGCAGCTAAACAAACTGTGAATGAAGCAAAGTTCACTTTATTAACCTCTTTATACCGCTCATAAAGTCAGTCAGGTAAGTTAGTGAAGGTTTAGCGTTTGGGGGTTTCGCTAATACTGAGTTTCAGTTTGGTCGCTTATCACTGGTGTTGAATCTTTTGCGACTGGTGTAGCCGAGGAAATACATCAACTGATACGTTAGAGAAACAAGAAGAATAAATAGGTGAGCTAGCTCGCTAGCCACTGTTGTTTTTTCATTATATTGTTTGTTTTGACCACAGCTAACAGCACCATGTTAACCCATGGGTGAATAAACTGTGTGACGTTAGCTACAGTAGCTGCTAGCAATTAGCATCACATTTGCTAACATGGCTATTTTATTAGCATGAAATGATTTAACATGAAAATACATGACTTATCTGAATACAAATTTTTACATGACTGTGTCTGTAAACATAATTTGCGCCTGAGTGAGCAACAGTGGTGAAAACAACAAATCCCATGATGCCATGCTACTTCCCACCATCATTAAACCACATCTATTGTTACTGTGTTGAGTCCCCTTTATAGCAGAAACTACATACTGTGCCTTTCTTGTCATATGTACATTATATCTAACAGTTAAGGTCTGACAGTTTGGAGTAAACAACACATCAGTAATTTTTTAAAATGAACACGAGTACTACTTAGAATAATCAGTTATCCAAGTATGCAAACTGCAAAAGGAGAAAGGCAAAAATCATCTCCTTTTCCCTTTTTTTGTCTCAGTGTATATATTTTGTGATCTAATACAAAGTTACAAAGGAGGTTACATGCTGCATCCTTCAAAGAAATGTCACAGTACAGCAGAAAAAGAAAACAAAGAAGAGGCAAAGAATGTTCTGGTTTTGTTGTTTTGTTTCAGCTCTAACTATTAAGGTCATTTTTCATCTCAGGTCACGAAATCGGCAGCAGAACGAGGTGGAAGTGCCATCTAGCTTCATTTCATCTCCGCTGAAATCCTTCCTGCGCAAAACCTCTGTAGGGATTAAGAGATGCGAGGGTCTGAGGAAGAGGAAAAACTCACCAAAGCGAAGTGGTAAGTCTCTGCAGCGGTTCCCAGGTGGATCCTCTGGACCCTCGCCAGTCAGACATGTTAAACAGATCCACACTGACCTTATCTGCTGTTTTTGATTTCCCCATGTCTCCTTTAATGCTCTCTGCCATCAATCTGATATCTGTCATCTTGGTACGAAAAAAAGGCTCCTTTTGATTTTGTTGAAACTCACTATTTGGTTGGCTCGCTCTGAAGACTACCACTGGAGAGCCGTACATCTGGGTCCCAGCGCCGGATGATGTCAAGACTGGCGATGACCCAAAGCCCACCGCACACAGTTCCTCAGAGAGGTCGGCTGTGCGGTGTTTTGCCTTCCTCTGCCTACGTGACATCTTCCTGCCGGGGGGAGCCTCGGGGAGCCGTTTGAGGAGGCCCCGTCCCTGAGCTCGGAGGACAAATTCGACTTATCCTGACAGGTTAGGTGGGGGAGGGACGGTGAGGAAGCTCCAGACCCCCAGCATGCACCTTTAACTGCTTGAGAATTCACTTTCCATACAGCATCCCATGTCACCAGGGAGCCTTCCTCTGTCGTTTCCAGCTCTAAGTTTGCAGTCTTATTCAAAGCGATGCCAGACAGGAACTCGGGCTCAGCTGTCGGTGTGTCTGAGCTGCATTCTGCCTGTTAATGTGTTCACTGCAACGGCTTTTTCAGACTGGAGAAGACAGAAAGAGGCCCACAGAGACTGGGCTGCTTTTGCTTCATGGACTGATTTTTCAGCACTGAGGAAATTTTTTCCAGTAAAAGTTGTCTGAACTGGCTCGGCGCTACATGTTGACAGAAAGCACAGCAGCTACGAGAGAAAATCAAGCTGTTGATTGCAATAAAACAACAGGAACTAGGCGTCATGATGGTCAGTCAAATCAAGACGAATCCTCAAGTGATGTAGATGTGAGCTACCAGGAAATCACATGACAAACAGAAAAGTTATGTACAGGATCTGCTTCCGGAATATGTTTGCATCATCTACCATCATTACATGTCAACAAGGTTTCACTTCAGTGCTCCACCGTGACCTCCGACCTCTTGCTCCATCTCTCCCTGTCCACTGGGCCCACAGCAATGATTTATCCCCCTGACATACCAACAGCTGTGTTGGGAGCTCCGAACAGAGTGTGGGCTACTATTTGCCGTGACTAATCGATAACAGACTTCAAAAAAACACCAATCGTGAGATCTGGGAAAAATACACCAGTCAATGACACCAGAAACCCCGAAGCTTTTGCTGTGGCTCTACAGGCTTCATAAACAACTTCTTGGCAACATTAATGCAAACAGTGGAAATGTGTGTGTGAGAGAGAAAGACATCGTTCAACAAAGACATTTTAAACCTTGAAATCGTGCAAATGGAGATCAAGATAAACTGAGCATTTTAGTCACAGAGAAACTTTAAATATTTTAAAAGAAGTTTAAATGTTTAGGTTGAGATTCGTCATTTCCCAAACCACAGTTGGAATGCTTGTTCTACACTACCACACTGTAAGAAAAGTACTTTAGAAAATGTGAATTCTGGAAGCAAGGGGGGCAGAAAAAATATGTACACTGTAACATTGAAAATAACAGCAGATATCTGTAAAATATTTATATTGTTAGCTGATTTAGATACAGTAAAACCATATACATTTACAGGCACACATTGTAAAACATTGTAAAAACACTAATTGGTATTTGTAAAATAAAAATGTTCAAAATGAACACATACACACTTTCTGTGATTTTTACTCGTCATTATGCATAATTTAACAAATCTGTAAAATAACAGTAAATTGTGTGAAAAATTTGTTAAAAACTGCTTTAAAATATATCTTTTACAGTACACCCCCTGTTTAAAATGATTTTATTTTTCAGAAGCCTAAGAACTTAAAAATAGCAAAGGCCTGAAAAGATGTTGGTGCCACAAATATACATAAACACTTTGTTTTTTCTCTTTGAGGCATCACTGCAAGAAACCTGAAACATATTCTGGTTTGATTACGTTAATCTTGTCTGTGCTCAGTGGTGTATTTGGACCAAAACTGGGAATAAGAGCAAAAATGGCTTTTATTTTGATAAAAATATATTTTATTTAAAACTTTTGCTTCACAAAAAAGGACACAAACTCATAAGTTTCGAACAAATGCACTGCATCTTTGAAAGACTTATGGATTAAATTTCTCCGTCAAGTATAAATAGTCTCTTCTTTGGTTCCATCATTTGATCCAGCATGTGAACATGTACACGTGTGTGCTTTGCAAAAAAACAGCTTGGACTCTTCCCTGAGACAGTCTTTGAGGATTTTCAGGTTGCTAATCATTCACTGGTCTGCAGTCAGCGTCTCATTCGCAGCGGACCCAGCCCTCGCACTTTCAAACAGTCTTTTCCATCCTTTATCTGGAAAGAGAGAAATGACTCAGATCAGGATTCAGGACACCAGATGTAGCTGTAATTTCTCCACAGGGAAAGAATGGAAATGGCTTCAACAGATCAATAATCCCACTCTTTAATGTCAAGTTATTTTCCAAATGCAACAGGGAGATGTTTTACACCACATGCTCTGCACTACAGTGAGGGTTTTAGAATGTGGGGGACTAAAAGTGCACACCAAAAGCGTGCGTAAAAGCTACATAGATGATTTAAAATGGAGCTGCATCAAACCTCTTGTTACACATAGTTTGGACTCAGAGCTGATGAGTCTGTTACATGTTCTCCAACCCAGCAGTTGTATTTAAGTCTTCATGCATGAAGATATAAAAGAGCATTTACCCCTTTCCTCTGGTTGCTCAGACAGAATGTGCAGATGGTCCGCGGCTGCTTCCCTCCACTCTCTCCTTGCGCATGGACCGCGCCGAGGCACGGCTGTCCGTCTGCGCCACCGTCTCCGATGAGAAGCACGTTGGCCAGATGGGAAATGTAGCTGGATGCCAGTCGAAGAGTTTCGATCTTGGACAGTTTTCTATCCACCGGCTCGGTGGGTATGAGAGTCCGCAGGGCCGTGAAGGCGGTGTTGACGCTCTGGGTCCTGCCTCTCTCCCTGGCGTTAGCTGCGCTCCTCTGCTTCACGACCACCGCGGTGTCTCCCTCCAGTTTGCGTGAAATCCGTCTTCGTTTCCCCGTAGAGCCACAGTAACTTTGCTCCGAGCTGCCGTCGCTCTCGCTGCGGTTTTCGTCGTCCTCGGACGTGACAGTGAAGTCCGAATAGATCAAGTGCGTCGCCACAGGCCGCAGCATGGCAAAAGTCATCCTTAAAAGTTGCCACCGGCCCCGGCTCCAGATCCGCTGCGCAGTCAGTCTGAAAACAAACTCGGGGACTTTCCCTGCATCTCAGTACGGCGCAAAGTCTGCAGCATGCGATCACCTGCGGAAAAAGGAGGTTTTTAATAACGCTGGCCGACTAGTTGGCCTGGTTCGGGATGGACCCAGACTACCTGGTCAGCAGGGCTCTTATAGCTGGATGGGAGGAGCTGCAGTAGCGCACAGACTTACAGTAGCCTCTCCAGTGAAAACACTCCAAATACACAAACAGTAACTCCCCAGTAACTTGATAAAATGCTGCCAATCACCCAAAAATGAGTTCTACAGTTAGAGGAGAAAGTGATCATTGGAAGCCACTGAAATGTTTAAGAACCACCAGCTTTGTTTGTTTTTGGTAATTTATTTGACATAATGACTACAGTTGTAAAGCAGTTATGGATTTGACTTCTTGAATCCCTAAACACAGTACAACAGTAAGAAAACAAGAAATGTTGGACCAACATAAACTAATTGCTTCAACTTAACAAGTGATATTAATGCTGCTGGTTTATGTTAATGTGCTGCAATATTTAGATTTCTTTCAAATGAACAGTTTTTATTGCTGCAACTAAATTTTAAGGTCATTTGAAGTTTACAATTTTTCTAATTTTAGGTATTTTCTAAACCCAAACAGAATGTGTCAAACACTGCCCCTTCTCTTTAAAAAAAATTACTTAACTGTACTTTTTAAAGCAGTAATCATACTTAAAGAAGAAAATGGTGGTTGAGTTGAAGCAAAAAAAGTTGACAGAATCCACAAAAGTAAACTGCCATCACCAAAGAAAATGGATAAATGAGATTAATTCAAAAGAGAACTTTACTTTGACGACAGCTCAAATACACTTTTTACAGTGTACTATGGTACTGGTAATAATATTCAAGAACAAACTAGATAGACTGTGACATATAGTTTAAGATACAGTATATTTCTATTATTCTTGTATCTCTTGACTGGAGTTTATTTAGATGGAGCTTATCTACTTTAAGCTACTTTATAAAATGGGTGAACTAGTCTATAAAAACTGCATATTTTTACTGAACTAAACTTATGCATGTAAAAACTAATAACTGTAGCTGCCAAATAAAGCTAATGGGATAATAAGTACAGTCATATTTGTTTTCAAAATGTTGTTCAGTAGAAGTATAAAGGTGCTTAAAGTAAAAACTAAATAAATGTACTTAGTATATTCCAATACTGTACTCACTGGATGCAAATAACTCTGCCAGTGCAAGTTTATAAACTTGCAAAATTCAAACGTATTGTTTCTGGAGTGTTTTAAAGGTATTTAGGGGCTAAAGTTTGCTTTTACAGTTAACTATCTTGTCTTAGTGTGACATGTTTACGGTTCTGCCACCCGCTGGGCTCTGTTTTCGTTGGCTGCTCAACTGCAGTTTTACCACCCAAATGAACTCTCAACAAAACTTCCCAACATCTAAGCATGCATGTGCAGCATATGTGTCTGTAAACCAACTTTCCAACTCAAAAATGTCAAATGTGAGAAGTCCTTTGAATATCGCCTTCAGAAACATAAATTAACTGTACATTAATTATATCACAACAACAAACAGGCTTAGAGTAAATAATCCCACTGTTGTGTCCCCGCATTAGAAGCTGCTCTTGGCTCCCACTGAGGCTCACAATTCAGGCAGCAAGAGAAAGTTAAGTGTGAGTAAATAAACAATGAACAGATGATCCTGGAATGGCGAGGATTTATTTGCTCGCTGCCCTGAGTTCAGAAAAACAAATCGGTGGCAAATGGATGATTTAGTCCCTTCAAGTAAGCAGACGCGAGCCGGCAGCACATTCAGACATTTCAATGTTCCTCAGCTGCATCAACAGTCAGACATCAGACAATCAAACTGTCTGCTGAAGGAGCTCTGAGGTCTTAGAAAGGACACCAAACACAAGACCCTCCAGACCCAGAGGCTGTGAAGATTTCAGTTTGCAGAAATAAGGCAGTGTCCTCAGAGGATTTATTTAATCTGAATTAATTAAAAACATCATGAAGTATGAAAGATACACAAACTAATTTAATTTGCTGCAATATCTGATGATCCAGTAATAACACATTAAAGGTCAACAAATATGATTTATCATGAAGTCTTGTTGGGAATTTATTATGTATCTTTATGGGGCGTGCGCACAAGTATGTGAAGTAGAACACATGTGAACGTGTGTTTTTGTGTGCACATGTGTATGTGTGAGACTCTGCATGTTGACCTGGCACCAGACACAGAAGTCGAAGCTTTCTGAGAACAATGCTCTTATTTCATGGAACTGTGAAGAGCTCTATTGCTCATCTGGAAGCAACAGATCCGTTTTATTCACAGCGATGAGGCCAAACCATGTTGGGTTTTCCACCCACTGAGGTCCAAGTTGTTGAGCTCCACAAGTCCAGGAACAGCAGCTCTGTCTGACCCACAGAGAGGAAGGTTCTGTGTCTGCTGTTAGCTTTGCTCATCACTCGATGGTCAGTCCATTACTTTATCAGATTGGCTCAGAGTTTTGTACATGAATTCATGGTTCTCAGAGGATAACCCTACTGACTTTGGTTATCTCCTAACTTTTCATCTCGGGCTTGTATTAGGTTGACATTTTTGGTTTTTAGTGAAATGTCCTGACAATTCTTGGGTTGATCCTGCTGTAAAGTTTGCACTGAAAAACCAAAACAAAACTGCAATTTTGAAGACTTTTTTCCTTTTATTTCACAGATGTTTTCCACATTGTTGAACTTCACAAAAATATCAATAAAATGACTTGTATGTCTAATGTAAAATGACATTGAACACCTGTAACTGTGAGTAACATAACATTTCCATTATAATTTCACAAATATTTCCTTTTTATTTAATAGATGAAACTGTTAAAAATTAATACTGTAATATATTTTTTAAATCAAACACAGTTGGCGATGCTTGACAGAAAAATAAGTATTGGTTCTATGTGTGTGAAAGGATTTGTTTGTTAAATGAGAGATATCTTGTATAACTACTGAAATTTTCACAAAAAAACATGTCGAATCAATGTGTCAACATCAGTGTATAAAATCTATAATAAGTGGTAATCCGTCAAAATACCATTTCTAATATTATATAGAATATATCATCATATTTATCTGACTGTCTGTCTGATAGGTAATTAAGTGTTTTTACACATGCAAATATCTTTCATTAAATGTAGGGATGTCCAATAAAATCGGCCCACCGATATTATCAGCCCGATATTAGCATAAAAACGTGATATCGGTCAAGATCATTATCGATTTATTTGCCTACCATGAAAACCGATAAAATAATGCCTGGATTTCGCTGGCATTTAGCGGACTCCTAGAGGGAGGGAGAGTGTGAATATATATGGCATTTTTTTCCATAATTTAAGTTGAAGTAGTTTTCTTATTTTGCACAGACAATGTTTGCATTTGGAAAGCCTTGTTGCATTTGAGAATGCATCCAATGTGGCATCACAATAAAATTAGGCATACTTTAAATGTGATCAGTAAAATCATATAATCAGTTCTAAAACCGAGTGGCAACCAGTGAGGGGAGGCTAAAATTAAAATGTACCTTTTCTGCCCTGGAGGTCCCTAAATCAATGATATGCATCTATTAATTAAAAAGCAACTCAATACCGTATTTATAGCAGGAGGATGCAGAGTGTTGAACAATCAGTGAAGAAACCTCCTTGTATTACTTTGATTAAAATGGACATCATGTTGCTGAGCTTCATTTCTGTTGCATTAAATTTGGTAAAGCTGCAACTGAGAATCTTTAGAACAGATTTTCTAAAATCAAAGTTTACTGACTCATTGTTATAAGGGTCCAAGGACTGAAATAAAAATGTTGGTTGTTGCTTGAGTTTATCAGATCTCAGTGTGAACTGGCGATGCAGACAAGAGGACTTACTGTGTTTCTCTTATCCACAGAGTCAGTGGTCGTTCATTTTGGCCTCATAATTGTGGAGCTGTTCAGGGTTTAACTGATCCCTTGACTTTCTTGTAGAAAACCATCAAAGAATAAATCTGAATGTTGTGCGTGTATCCGCAGATACAGTTTTGGAGCTCCATTGTTGTCCAACAGCTATTAAAAACACATCAGTGAGTTCAACACTGCTGCACCGTGTGACATGTCCCTTTATTATAATCAGTGTGGGCTCTGTAGTCTATTTTGAGTTGATCCCACACACGCTGTCCTGCTGTGCTAAACACTCACTTTAACACTAAATCTGCAGCTGAAAATAGTCCCCAGAAAGGCAAAATTTAGTTCTGTTTGAGCAGTGTTAGGAAGACATTACAAAACCTGCCTACTTAAGCGCATTATTTAGCATTTTGGTATATGAGATTATGCAGTTGTGACCCATTTTTTTAACACAGAAATGTTCACTAGCAATGAATGGACTTGGGGCAATTGGGAATTGGGAAAGGGAGGTCTTCCATCAGCACTGAGGTTCAGTAATGGAGACAGAAAAATGGCTGGGATTTGGGTTGTGTGAAGTTGAAATCAACGAGGGAAGAGGTTTAAACACATATTTTAATCAACATTTTACCTCATACAGAAGCACATGGACAGATCTGTAACATGGCATCATGGTTTAGGCACCATCTAATAATATTTATTTGCTGAATGTATCCAGAAATTACAGAACATGATGGTGACAGCCGGAGCTGTCACTATCAAGTATTCAGATTCTCGTACTTAAGTAAGAATACTAATTTCACACTGTACAGTACTCTGTTAGAAGTAAAAGTAGTATGTTGCAAATATTAAGTAAAAGAATGTTAGTATAATTAGGAAAATGTACTCAAATCGGCTTCTTTACGAGGTGGAGTAACGGTTTTTCACAGGACTGCAACTAGTGAATGCATTTTACTGTATAAAAGAACATTTGTCACCAACCTGAAACGCATTGGCCAATCTCAAGGGAAAATCACTAGCACCAAAATTAGAATTGAAAACGAAATAGTGATTTCATTTTCATAAGCAGCTTTATTAACTGCGGTTTTATTTAATGAAGATTAATAGGTATTTTGTTTAACGAATGGTCAGAAACAACAAGAAAATGTATAGATCTCTGTCAAACATTGTAACCCCGTACTCTACTGTCCATGCTTATTAATACAGTTACATCTGACTGGCATCGGCTTTGACACTGTTTATGTAAAAAAAAAAAATTAAAGGGTCGGATCTTCACAGCTTGAGCTGTTTGTGTGAAGTTGGTGTGTGCACAGACTATTCTCAGTCCACTTAACTCTTATCAGTGCAGCACAGTGTGTATGTATTTTTCTTTATGGCAAAATACACCCATAACAATAAAGGCAGAGGAGGGAATGATGTCATTGTATAAATACTTTGAGTGAAAAGGACTAAGTGCTGAGAGTGATGGAGTGGTGGAGCCGGATCATCTGAATGGAGCTAACCTCTGATCTGGTCACAAAAGCTCATTCTGAGCCAGGAAAAACTCTGTAATGATTATTTCCATCATGAACTAATTTCCTGATGCTTTTTATCGGTGTGAGAAAAAGCATCAGAAGAGCATCAGGAGAAGCTGCAAGCATGAAATTTTTTTTTAGCATGAAAATGTGATATAAACAATCATTAAGCTTGTTGCCAAATAATTTTCTGGCAATTGAACTGTAACAAAATTATATTATAAGCTTCAAGGGTTCTTATGATAAAATCTCAATGTGTAAAGTAACTACTAACTATACCCGACTTTCCCCCAAACTGTAGTGCAGTACAAGTAGAAAAACAAATTAAGAAGTGCCTTAAATTTGTAGCACTTGAGGTAAAAGGTGAGTGAAAATTCCACCACTACATAGGACTACTTAATCACTGCTGTGTAGGTGCATCATGCACCTCAACGGCCAGCTCAGTGGATCAATCATTTTTTGTCTTGTCACATAGAAAACAGTGTTTTTTCTTTTCTGCTGAAGGTCTTTTATGAACTTGTATTCAACATACAAGAGAGTCAACAAAACATGTACTTTTTATGCTTTATATCTCTATTCACCAATCAGGCATAACATTATGACCACCTGCCAAATATTACGTTGGTCTCCTTCATGCAGCTAAAACTCCTCCGACCCAGTGGGGCATGGACTCAGGACCTCTGGGGATGTCCTGTGAAACTGGGATGGTGGCAGTGAATTCTGTGCCTAGATCAGGCTGATCCTGGCACATCCCACAGATGCTAAATAAGATTTGGATCAGGGGAGTGTGGAACCCGGGTGAACAGCTTAGCTCTGTCATGTTCCCCGGGCCACTCCTGAGCAGTTTTTGTGTTGTATTGGGGTGAACTGTCCTGCAGAGGGTGGAAACAAGGACTGCTGTTGCCATGGGGGGTCGGGGGGTTTCTTGACCTGCAATGTTTAGGTGGGTGGTACATGTCAAACATCCACAATAATGTCAGGACTCAAGGTTTCCCAGCAGAACGTTGCATTATAACAAGATGATCGATGTTATTCAGTTCGCCTGTCAGTGGTCAGAATGTTGTGGCTGATCGGTTTATAACAACTAATACAGCGGACATTTTGATCCATCACAGCAAGAAGAGCACAGGTGCATTAAAATTATTGATGGCTGAGAGCAAATATTGCAAGTACTGCTCCTTCTGGTAATACTGCATCATACTGGATATACAATAGATAACTGGTACATCTTGGATAGTCATATCGTGTATTTGCACTGTTTATACTGTTAATACTGCTAATACTAAAGCTATTCCACTTAGATTTTAACAATGCATTTTTACTGCTTCTTTTGCACTTCTTCTAGATGGTAAACTACATTTCCTTATTTTAATACTTAGCTGACAGTGAAATTGAACCTAATCTAAGTCAAAAAGACTGGCAGCACTCCCTCCCCGTGCCTCTCTTCAATCTTGGTTTCATTCCACATTTTCTTCCCTGGTTGCAGTAAATGCAACCTTCAGTACATGCTGGTAGAATCTGAATACCTCCTCAATCACTGGACAACCGAATTCACCAACATGTACTGATGATCAGACGGTGCCTAAACCATGATGCCATGCTACAGCTCTGTCCAAGTGTTTCTATATGAGGTAAAATATACATAAAGGCCATTTCCCCATCAATTTGGACTCTACCTCAACAAAACCTCAGCCCAAACCCCACTCTTCTGTTCAACACCTGACCATCTACCTTTAGTACTGCTGTAAGTACTATTCAAAAGGGACACAGACCTCCTAAATCCTACAAAAAGTCTAATACTCATTGTAGTATTAGTGCAATACTTCACATTTTTCCAGCCTGCCTTTGGCTCTCAGCCTCAATAACACTCATTTGTACTGAACTTGTAAATGTCTAATTTACTGATGTCACAGCAGACAAGTCGGGCGTCACGTCCTCACGTCCGACTGAAGGCAACACAGTGAAATTAAAGGACAAAGCTGGTGTGCTACATGATAATTAACCAGAGACAATTCCTTCTAATAAGTGAGGCCATCTTTTATAGCCGACGCTCTCTGCTTGGCAGGGCTCATCAGTGCAAGTGTCCCCCACGCTACAGCTTTGAAGCCTGTGCGAAATACAACCTACTGCTATTATACCACATGTATACTTTCACAAAGCTACGTAGAGAAGAAGGTTTATGCACAATGTGTCTCTGTGTTGAGGTCAGAGGGTGGACACGGCACTGCAAATCTGGCACAAATTACACGCCTGCAACCACCAGTATAGTCTGAGCGAATTCCGGATAGGAAGCTGTGAAAAGTCCTCGTCGAATCAAACACCTAAACCTAAACTCTTTCAAGAGGATTTGGCTGTAATGCCTTCTGAAGTGGAACAAATGGGTGAGCTGACTAACCAGAGATCACTTTTCAGTCTCAGTTTAAATGTAGACAAACTCTGCAGGAGAGTTAGAGTCACTTTTGTAGAGTTTCAGTAGTTGAATTATGCCACCGCATGAAGCACTTTCTGGACCAAGAATTAAACACTGCCACGCCAAAACATGTTAAAGCAGTCTTCTAAATTAGTTTGCACCTGAGACTTTAAGCAAGTGGCACATATGTCTCCTTAAAAATGCTCCACAGTTTTGTAAACAAAAACTTTATAGCTTGTGCTGTCACAATGTCACAATCACTGATTCAAAAACATATTGTCAGCTGGTTGATGCACAAAAAGGGAAATCTGTGACCACAGAGATGTTCTTGTAAAAAATGTAGAAGTCACTCTTTTTGCATTGTCAAAAGAAAATGAATGACATTTTTACTTTGTTTCTAACTGAATCCAGGGAATAGTTGGATTTCCCTCAATCATATTGTTGCTTCTTAACTATAATAGTTAAACTGGTCGTGTAAATCTCTGATGCTATTGTTACTTCTCTATTGGAAAGCACTTTGCGTCATAATGTGTTGTTCTAAATGTGCTACATAAATAATGGTAACTTGTCTGACTTGACTCTGACTAATGGTTATGTGCTGCTGATGTGGATAAAACTTTTTTTCTAATCAGAAAAGAACCAAAGCCTATTAATTAGATCCTCATTCTCTCTTCATTGTCCAATGTCACATCAAAAGCCATAAAACAGATAAAACTAGTTTGTTGACATGAAAAATCACTGAGTTGCTGACGATTGAACTGAAAGTCTACTCTCATCCTTACTCAGTGCCTTTCACTTGTCTTGTCTGCCAAGACCCTGTACTTATAATTATCAAAATCAACATAATATAATATCAAACTAAGTTTCTGTTTAGAGCCCAACAGCCTCCTGGGGATCCTCAAAATAGCACAAAAAGGGAAAAACTTTTTAAAAGTACTGTCAGCATCATTTTGACTTCTTGTCCTCATTTCAGTATGAGTCAGCTGTTTCATAATCCTCCATAATTCATAACATTGTTGCTTGTTACAGTAATTACAAAAAATAACCTCCTTAGATTGTGTTAAAATAAATGGGTATTTATTTTGTTAATGTCTTTTTTGTGCTGATACTGCAGAAGAGAAACTGTACAAAAGAGTGAAAATCAGGACAAAGAAATGAAATTTAATGAAAGGTTTGCAAACATGAAATTGACACTATGAGTCCATTTCTTTAAGTCATTACAGAGTAACAACAGCACATTGTAAAGAAAATAGTAAGAGCAGTGACATGGCTCTGATGCACTACTGTGCTCCCTTAATGTGTCACTGATAACGGTCACACAACTGTTCAATCAATAAGGCACACATTTACCTACACTAGAGATGCTTAAGTCACTAAACAAACCAAGACCAAGTCTGGAAAAACTAAATTCAGGAAAACATTTAAGCTTATAATATTTTGAGAATTTTTTTGTATATTCACCCTTAATAAAAACATATTATCTGGGCAGGCATTTTCAAGGTTTAATATCTCCTGAAAGTTTACTCCTACAGCCATGAAATTAAGTGAGAACATGGACAAAACTGTTTCCAGTTAAACAAAATGATTCAATAGTTCCAACAGAGGCCAAATTTAGAATTATTCGCCCTTGAAAATGGAAAAAGTGCAACATTTTTAAACAAGGGTCAAATTGGTACCCAAGAGAGTTCAAAGGTTATATATGTATGTATCAATATCTACAGCTAAAACAGTCTTTGGTCCGTATTCCAACAATTTTTTTTGCTATCAAAATGCCATGGACTAATTTGTAGGGCCACAAAAACTAGTGTGCATGGAATTTTATATATTGTCATTATATTTGCAAAGTTACAAGCTGCCTCCATGTTGTCTGAGATGGAGGAGCAACACCTCTATCACCACAAATGACACAGACTGACTGAGATGCAAACAAATGACATCCTTGACCACCTCTCACAAAACAATAAATAGACGAAAAAAAGGTAAAAATCCAATCCATTTGTAAAAATGGCCTCAACAGCTCCCCTTCTTAGCCCTCCAAATCCCCTTGATCTGCTCAAATCCTCGGAGATAAAGCGTGCAGAACCACCCATGGAAACCGCTCCCCGAAGCAACAGGTGCAATGTATTTTTTCATACCAGTATTGCGTGTCAAAACCCCTTTGAGGATATGGTTACTTCCAGACAGTGAGCGAGCTACAGGAAATCTTCTCACACGCGACGATTCAGAGGAGAAATTTAGAGTCCTTTAGGGGCGGTCGGTAAAAGCTGCCCTAGGTCTCCTTTCATTTCCTCGATGGCCACAAAGGGAGATCGTCAAGCAGCTCTGGGCTTGCATTGTGAGAGCGCTGATGTCGGAAAGGCCTCATCTTGATGTATAGATTACCTACATTATTCTGTAAACTACAGTTCCTTCCTCCAAGGCAGAGGCAAGGGAACTGCTGTCTGACTTGATTTAGTAAACAGGGCCAGGCTCAAGGTCAGCAACAACAACAAATAGGGCTTTATCTAATACATTTACTGAGGATAAATTGTGGTATTTACTGTCAGATGCATGCATTTGTGCTCTTAAATGCATTGGGGACTACAGGATAAAGAGGAAGCCAATATTCAAGTAATGTTTTACATTATTAGAAAAGATTTAACTGGATTACACTTGTTTAGGAGGGTTTTCATGTGAACTGATCAGTTTGTGGAAGTTAACAACGTGTGCTCAATTCCCCGTTTCTTTGTCAAACACAATCTGTAAGGTTACAGTCCTTTTCAGAGATGACAAGAGAGAGACTAATGACAGGCAGAGTCAGTAAGACTCAATAACATCCTGCATTTTGTCAGCCTGATGTTCTCATAGCACCTGACTTCTTTGACGAACCATCTGCTCTATAGGCTCTTACTTTTACCCCGTTGTCTTGTGCTGTCTGCAACACCTCAATTAAAGTTGACTGTGCATGGAACAAAGCGGCTGAGTATGACTAAAAAGCATGAGACTGTGTAACACCAGAACTGCTGAGAAGTTCGGGTAAAAAGAAAAAGAGAAATAATTATTACTGCGATTACTATTCTTATTGAAAAGACATGTCCCGCAGGACAAATTCATTTCCTCCTCATAGCGTGCTGCTGCAACATAAAGCAGGTCTGTGTCCTTTGAATTCTAAAATTAAAACTAGTTCCACAAAAAAAGACTGACTACAGGGACCTTCTGATATAATTTCAGACAAAAATAGCTTCCTGGGTTTTCAGTAGAAAAAAAATCAAAGGTGCACTTGAAGGAGAGCCACTGGTGTCTAGAACAGGCCTTTTTTCCAAGTGTCACAGTAGGAAAGGCACATGTGTAAACAGTAAAACTAAAAGATGCTGAATTCCATTTATCTGCTTCAGTCTCACACTCGTGTTAATATGCATGCTGGTTTAATGTCATGACTCACTGGGACTCTTAAACAGTGGACAGAGTTTGTTAGTGTGTTTGTAAGTGTTTTTCATACTTTGACAAATCAAGATATCTGCAGTGAAAATGCTTTAACATCTGAAAACATCTTTGCCGTAGGATCACTAAATAACAATACATATATATATATTCACCACTTTATCATCAGAAAGTGTTAACTGTCAGAAAACATTCATTTAAGCTACTTTTTATCTGCAATTACAGCTGGGATTTGAAAGTTAAAGCTATGACATGACAGATATGCATCTCGTAAAAATGTACAACTAACAAAAACACAATTACGCACTTATTTTTAAGCCATCTCTAATGATAAATGATGTCTTTATCAAAAGAGTTACATTTCCCCCTGCTGGTAAATCCTTTACTGTGCAGTCACCAGCTGTAACACAAGAGTCACATCTGTTCGTGTGATCCACCAGAGTCAAGTCTCTAAAACAAAAAAACCCTCCAAGCTGCTGCAGCTTCACCGCAGATCAGGCGTAGAAGACCCCAAATAAGTGCTGAGGTCTGTGATGTTTGATCTGATGATCTTGGCTGGGATAGTTGGCATATTCAACCTCTGATACGCAGCAAACCTGTGACAGCCTCCGAACGAGTAGAAGTAATTTCCCCCCTCTCTTCCTTTGATCCAGAGCACATCAATTGGAGGAACAACGCTGATGTCTGCTGTCTCCTGGAGGGAAAGACAAACTGTCAATTAAAGTATACAACAGCTGTGGAGCAGAAATTATGCAAGTATTGCAAACAAAAATGTCTTGAAGTGAGAAGGAGGTAAAACACATGTTCATAAACCACTGTACTGGCTCTTAATTGCTTTAAACTGTCATATTGCAAAACATTAATGATACACTACAATGTAATGATTAGAGTGAAACTGGTGTATATGTGAGAAGCAAAACATGACAACAAGCATTCTTTAGTTAGAACATCAAAATCATTACGATCATTATGGGCAAAAAAACAGTTTGCAGAATTCATTATAACTATTCAGGCTGTGGAGCAGCAAAATTAGAATTTTAAGAATTGAAGTCTTTGCCATAGTACATCCAGAGATCAACTAGTTAACCAATTAGATCCTAAGCTAATACTGATCACCTAAATAAACACCCCAAAACTGTAAAAACGACTAAACTGTAAGGCCAAAATGAACAACCTTGGGCTCTATGAATAAATGACAGTTGTGATAATTTTAAAAATGTAATATATTAGATTGTCTACATCACCAGGCCAGACTGACATCTACAACCCCCACCAGCAAAAACTGACCTAATGAAATTAAATCTGACAGTGAATAACAATGGCCTCATAAACGTGTCAATGACACTGGTGTTATTGAACCTGTTTTAAAAATTCTCAGCAGCAAATCGACCAAATCTGATCCACATCCATTTTAATAACAGCAGTGGAAGACTTATTCAGATCCTCTTAAGTAAAAGTAACAATACCAGACTGTAAAAACACTGTAAATGTCAGCATTACAAATCATATTTAAAGAAAAGTATGTAAGTAAAACTGGGAAAAGTGGTTAAGTTGGAGCTAACTTAAACGCTTTGTACAGGACTGCAACTAATGGCTAACTAATTGCATAATTGTTTGGTTTTGGCTTTTTACTCTCACTGTCAGTCACACAAATTAAATTAAGGAAAACACATTTATTGTTTTATTTTAAGCTGCTGTGTTGAGATAAGTTAACAGAGAACTATGGACATCATTTTCGTATCAGCAACACAGACAGCAGATTTACTATTAATATTAGTAGTCACTTATTTGGGACTTTATGGGTGAACTTCTCACCAACACCTGCATCTTTTCTCCTGGACTGATTACTATTAAATTCAGTTTATGAAAACAATTATTTTCAGTGCACACCTTTATACATTATTAGGGCTGTGAATCAGTTGAATGACTAATTTGAAGGCACACAGTGAGAACCACTGGTCTAGCTGCTGCACTCACTGTGATATTAATGTGGAACATTAGCTACGCACAGAGAGCCTTGAGCACAATGTCTCACATTTTATATTCATTTTACTCTGAAATAACCTGAAAATTGTGCAATTATCAGGTTAAAATCTTAGGATTGCTGGACTGTGAACCAGTGCTTCAAAATCCTAACAAGGCCTCTGAGAACACGTAACAGAGGTTTTATTGAGAAGAGTTTTTGCTCCTCTACCTTCTTCTGTATATCACACAATAATAATACAAACACATTAACAGTCGTTTTACCTTTATTGTGTCCATCAGACTCTGGACTTTCTGTTCATCCAGCACCGGGGGAAACGGTCTGATGATGACTTGCATTGGGACGTTATGAACCTCCTCCACGGTGTCCGAGTGAATCGACCTGTTGTCGCTGGTGTTTTGACCGTCCGCCGCACCACATTTACTGGACATTATCGATATGTTTCTACTGGACAAAAACACCACATTAAATCGAGTTTTAGCGCCCTGCCACAGTCGAAACATTTACCATTCGAGGGTAGCTCTGAGTGAGTACTTCCTGGAGTTTCTTTGCGAGATGCGAGACATGGTTTTGATTGGTTATCCTCACCGTCAATCACACATGCGCAGTGCTCCGTTAGGTCTGTGGAACTGTTGAAACGCCCACGTATTTTATTAAAAAAAAAAAAAAAAAAAAAACTTTATATGTTTGGTTCGTCAGTAATTACATGTTTATACTGGCGTTTGGTGTCGTGTTAAGAAGTGATATATCACATCTTGTTTTAAACTCTGCTGTGAATTAGCCAGCCATCTCGCTATTGGCTCTTACAATTAATTAGCTAGCCAGCGAATTACCTAGCTAGCCAATTAGCCACTCAATGGAGTTGCAAATTCCAGCGTCGTCAAATTTTAAGTTGACATGGCGAACTTGTCGGCAAAAGAGCAACACTATCACTTATTTGGATTCGTGTTTCTGGCCACTTGATGAATGTGAGTCAAATATTCACTATTTTCGATCTCTCTACTTTCTTGAGAGGGATATGGCGTTTTAGCGGCTTAATACTTTGCTGTGTGTACAAGCTAGTAGCTAACTTGCTAGCTTGTACACTTACACGCTAGCAGCTTGGCGGTGACCAGATTGTGGATAGTATATTGGGTTTTTCAGAGATTTTTGGATATAAAGAGTTGCCTACTTCTGCTGAAAGATCTATGACAACAGTTAAAGTGAACTAAAACAGTCAATTTGAGGGCAAAAAAAAAATGTTAGCATGTGAGTTAAAGTATGATAAACTGGTCTGTAGAGGCAATGACAATTCATGATGTGTCATTGGTCACATTGTATTTTGATACTTCTTGGTATAAAATGGGACAGAAATGTAGAATATTGTTCTTTCCCCACATGATTTTATACTCCCATGTGTCCAATGGCGTAGACACATTTCATTTAATCAAGTAAATTACAATTCCAGACCCGTATCTGTAGTTGACACTGGCTTTACTTCCTCATAGTCTGGCCTTCTACAGACTCCATTGTTTTTTCTTTTGAAATTGTTGCTTTATATGCTTCATTGTTTCTTCTTACTTTATTACATCTGACATGCATACATTGTATGTGTTATATGCTGTATGGGCTATGCATGACCAAATATTCAAGATGTGTACACTGATGCGCAGCTGCAACATTAATACCACCTGCTTTATATTGTGTAGGTCCTCTTGTGCTGCTAGAACAGCTCTGACAAACCGAGGCATAGACTGACTCCACGAGACCTTTAAGGATGTCTTGTACTATCAATTAGGGCTGATCAGTTTGGAGTAAATATATAACTGTGGTGCATCAGGCTTGTTTTTCCATAACATCCGGCAGTTATTTATTCCCATTGTGATCTGAGGAATTTAGATGCAAAATTAACACGTTGCATTCTTTGTCATGTTTCTCAAACCATTTCTGGCCAGTTGTTGCAGAGTATCAGGAAGCACTGTCCTGTTGAAAGAGGCACTTGCCGTCAAGGAATACAGATGCCATGAAAGGCTGTATGTGGTCTGCAGCAATGTTTAGGTAGATGATACTGTCCAAGTAAATACCAGTACATTGCACAGAGTCACACTCAGCTGACTTGCCTTCTTCCCATAGTGCCTTCTGCATAGCCATCTCCCCCTTAGTTCTACATAGGCCCACTTTGGATTTACTGGGAAAGTGTACAAGTAATGCCAATACCAGACACTGATATAAACTATGGAAATGTGCATTTTACCCTCTGGGTTTTCTGAGATTCCAAATAAAAGTAATGTAGTATTTTCCGTAGTAGACATTTGAAACAGGTCACTGAAAACATGCTAACAAGCAATTCTAATTATACTGGGAAAAGCTATGAAACTGATAAAACATTGTCAAGTGGCTTTTTTGAACTGTCAGACAGGACATTAGGGTTAACTGTTCTGCTTCTTAGCATGTAAACAGGCCTGTTGAGTATTTCGTGGCATTTACATGTAGTACTAAACTCACACCAAACACATTTCATGGCCAAATTGTTTCTCTTTAAAATTCACTCCAGCAATTAGTCATGCTGTTAAAAAGAGCCTCTACAAGACCAGGATCCTTTGGTGACAATAGTTTTTAATGAGATCATTGTTTTGTATTGTAGACTATCGCATGATATAGGCTTCCACTTTCAAAGTGCGCTACTTTGTGATATTCTATTTTTGCAGGGATTTCAAAGAACCAGCCGGGTTGCTGTGGTTACGAAAGGGACGTCTGGGCTCACAGCTTTGCACAGGTAAGTGGAAAGCTTCAAAGATCTGTGGCAGTGGAGTGGAAACAGAACTATTGTTGTTTTTTCCAACCTACAGCTACAGCATATCCTAATGAGACAATTAAAAATGATTTCTTGGACAGGAGAGGCAGGCCATTATATTGAATTATTACAAATTCTTTGAACTACAATGGCAACGCTTTTTATGTTGATTAATTGGTCACACGGGGATCAGTTACAACATGAAGGAGGTCTATATATAGTATGTAATCACTAGCAGTGCTATCAATACATTGTATACCCTCATAGAATAAAGCTGAACAAAATACATCCTGTAATTTAGGTGTGTAGTGAATATTTTTTGCCTCATTGTGAAGTGATGGTGCAGTCACGGCAACAAAAACAGCTTAGATTTGAAAGCCACTTTACATTTTCAAAGTTGTTGTCTTAAAGAGCAATTAAACTGACAACAGAATACTAGAAAAACTCCAGTTAGACTTTAGCATGCTGACACAGATCATAATATGCTGACACTGGCTGTGTGACTTGGTGTTTCTGTGTGAATAACTACAATATAGTAAATAAGTACAGTGACATGTCCCCCCTGGGCATTCGCTACTTTACGCCATAGTCAAGTTGCTGCTTTGTTGTCAATCAAAAGCCTCTTCATCACGCACCAAAAGGAACCAGCATCTCGTGAAGAGAAGAGACGCTGTCAGTCAAAGCATATAGACATGTAAATCATCTCCAGTGCTGTGGTGTGTTCGGAGTCCCACTACACTCTGCGTGACCCTCTGCTGTCACAGCAGGACTGTATTCGAGTTGCTAACATATCTCAATTACTTAGATTGAGTTAGTCACACAGGTACAGTGGCAGGTCATGGAAGAACAGTTCCCACATAATGATTTGCTGTTAATATTAGATTTCAGTCCCTGTGGGATTGTCACACTTAGAGCAGCTGGAGAAAATTACCTGCCAGCTTTCCGACAGGGAAGTGAGCTATATTTATTTATGCCTTCTTCTTCTTTTTTTTTTTATGCGTTGACATGCTTTTAAAGTGATAATTATTCTGACGCCGATTTTCAGTCTTCAAACTATAGCTCTGTGATAGATGAATGTGTGTGAAATCATAACGCGGTTTAGCAGCAGTGGATGTTGCTGTGTTTGTGGCCGAACGTGTGACTGATTTGTTCAGTGAGTTGATTATTCACTGGTGGCTCTCGCTGCCTAAATCTATGAAATTATTTTCTGCACTATCTCCTTCTGGTACAGCTGCCCAAATGAGATTCCCGTTTAATGATCTTCCTTGCCTTGAAATAAATTTGTTCTCCAAATCTCATCCACAGAGAGAGCAAGTGGTGTGTTGGAGTAGGGTTATTTAAATGTGGATTCAGCTGTGGTCTTTCTTTCCATGTACACTTGGTTCACTTTGTTAACCTCACAACAAAAACAGAGGTAGGATGATGCATTCCTCAGCTTAAATATCAACGTAAAGGGCCTCAGAAGGATTATTGAAATTATATAAAAGAATTCCTTATTTTCTCTAGTAATTAATCGGCAGATTGTTTTAGCTCTTAAATTTAAGATAATGGTGAAAATGCCTGCTGTCATTTCCAATCAACAGTTCCAAAGATATCCAGTTTGCTATCATGCACAACACAGAAAAACATACAATCCTCATGTTTGAGAAACAGGAATTGAAAAATATTTTTTATTTTTTGCTTAAAAATGGTGCAATCAATTGTCATATTCATCAAAATAATCGATAATGATCTGTTGATCCGCTGATCTGTTGATTGAGTAGTCGTTGCAGCTCTGTTCTAAACTCTAAAACTTCATAGCTGTAATTCCTTTGCTATCCTTGTTTCTGCATGCATGGTATATGAAGGGAAAAAGGAGCTATTTAAGGAGTGCCCTCCTTGACTTTTGCCTGAGTGCTGATGACAAGTGGGATATCTTGGATGCATAAAAATGCGATTTTGACATGACTTCAAAAAGAGAAGCATACGGATGAGGTGGACCCTCTGCCAACAGAGAGACGAGGAAACAGATGGGTTTTACACAAACAGCACAAACATCAAGAACACTGAGTTAAAGAGCTTGGCAGTCTCACTTGATGAAACAGTGAGGAATGGAGGCGCTTTTAATGAGCATCTCTCCTGTGATGCAGAATGTGAAAAGACAAACTGTTAGCTCTTAAAGGGGCAGTTACAGTTGGTTGGTCCTGACTGGTTGAACTGAAAGGTTTAACTAACCTCTTGAATTTGGTCAGTGTGCCTGCAGAATGGTTATGTTGTGGAGGCTGTTTGCGTGTGGATGGTGATGGATTTGGAATTTCTTCTTTAACTGAATTATCCAGTTGAACTGAGTGCACCGTCATCAACATACAAAGCCTTTGTGCTTATTGTTGAATTGTTCATGCTGACAGTTGGGGATCAGCCAACAGATGGCGCCAGATGTATGGGAAGGGTCAAAGCGAGGGCCGGCACTAGTTGAAGGAGGTTGAATGAAATAATGGTAGTGTCATTACAAAAATAACTTGTTGTTTGCTGGAACAGCTCTATGAAACTGAGAGATGCCAGCTGTGGCAAAAAAAAAAAAAAAAAAAGAAAATCAGGTGTGATTTTCAGTTGGTGTATTAATTGTATTTTTAAAGACTGCTAACAAAGATTATTGTTAAATATATATATTTTTTCATTTATGAACTGCAAACATTAGAGCCAAAAGAAAGATTTTTCATGTGTCCAACATTCCAAAACCCCTAAATATTCAAGTTTAAATCCTATAAAACTGCTAAAACTCAGATTTGAGAATCTCCAACCAGTGAATAGTTTGGATTGAACACCTGAAATGATGAATCGATTATGAAAATGTTTGCAAATTAGTTCTCTATTGACTGATTAATAGATTCTTCAGCTGATTGAGCTCTGCTTTGTGCCTGTCATCTTAGAAATAATAGGAATAAAAGAGACTTCCTTGATTGTGCAGAGTAGAAAATCTGAATTTGAATAAATAGTGCTGGGCAACATTTAACAGTTTTATCAAAAATAACAGAAAACTTAAAACCATATTCAAATCCTTCTGTCCAAAGATATCCCCCCAATAAACAGTTTACTATGACATAAAAGACTGAAAAAGAACAAATATAAACATTTTAGAAGCTGAAATAAAACATACAATGATTGCTTGATTATTAGAATTTACTTCTGATTAATTTTCTATTGACTTGTGGTTTCAACTTCGCAAAAATTACATATTGTTTATATTGTCATATAATAATATAAAGTTTTTGGTTCTAGAAATAAATATGATTTGACTGTTAAAATTCAGAGCTCAAGTTGTAAAGCTTCAACTGGTAACTATTACTGTTAGCTCCCCAATTAACTGATTGCTCTGATAAATCTCCGAAAATTGTAAAAATAAAAAAACAAGATAATGTTCTCACATGTGTTGTTTTGTCCAGAACCCAAAGGTATTCAGTTTTTCAGCCTTAGAGGGGTAAAGAAACCAGAAAATATTAAGAATTAAGAAGCTAGAATGAGAGTTTTGACTTTTTTTGTCAGAAAATCACTCAAACCAATTTATCAAAATAGATAGTGATTAATTTAATAGTAACTAATCAATTTATCATTTGACTGTTGCAGCTCTTGTTTAATACGACAGAAGACAAACAAAAAAGCAGATATCTGTGTATCAAAAACTGAAAACAGCCAACTTACTGAACTGCTCAAATGTCAAAATTGTTAATGAACTGAAATAAGTCTGAAACACAGCTTTCTCTGTAATTGCCATTTCATTTCAGTGCACAGTTTCTTTTTCTGCGGTATTTATTGGCTGTATCTGCTGCTCCAGCTTTGTGCAGTAACCTGGTGGTAACCCCTCACCCCATCAGAACACAGTAATGTTTCCTCTCAGACAGTCTCTCAGAAAATGACGATATTTTCAGGTCAGTGTCTTTGAAGTGTGAGTGTAGCTCGCTCAATTTTGCAGGTTGTTTTCAATAATTTACCTGATGTGCTGTGAGTGTGAGTGGCGGTGGGAGGCGCTGGCTGTGTGCCGGGCGCTGGAGTGTTGCAGGGATATGTATGCAGGGCCACGGTCGCCCTACCTGCCTCCCGGTGGTGATCGCTCACAGCGGCTGTTGTTACACACACAGCACACCCACGGGTGATGTAATTGGATTCCACGGGTCCCCATTTTACAGTCCATTGCCATGTAATGAAATCAGTTATTTACTTTCATCATAAAATCTGATAAGGGACAACATCTGCCGGGGTGAAGTTTGAGCCAGTGCTGCACATGAATGTTGATGTGTGGTCTGCAACGTCCTGATCTGCAGCACTGTGAGCTGTTGCTGTGTGCACTTGAATCAACACTTGGCTGTAAACTTGTCATCCCACTCAACACGTGAAAGCCGATACGACAATTTATATTGTGTTTAACTTCCGTAGCGTTACTCGCATAGAAGCAACAGCAAGGGCAATCCTGCTTCCCCTTACTGAGGAGAGGAGTGTGCAGCAAAGTGTCTTGTTTCTGAGTCCCTGCTCTGCTCTGTCTGCTCTGCCTGCTGTCTCATTATACTGCTGCTGTGCTGTTGGAGGACACTGAAGGACACAAGCGATTGAATTCAAGTGTTGTATATTCCCTGGAAACCAATCAAGAAAAGCCCCAGAATAATAATCCCTGTCCGCTGTCATGATTCATTTTTATTTTGTTCCATATTTTTCTCTGGCTTTTGAGTCACTCAGAAAGAGTAGTTCCAGCATAAAATCAATGTTCCATTAAAATTTAATGACCAGGAAGGGCTTAATAGTGGTAGAACAGATGCCTCTGCTTTTCATAACGCCGACATCTCAGGAACTCTTACTCAAAGCTACATTGGTGTTGTCAGGTCCTCTGACCATTCCTGCTCTTGGCTGTGAAAGAAGACGGATGCTGGCATTCCTGTGCCTCAGAGCAGTGAAATTAAAAGTTAGTAAATTGACAGTAAAGCTCATAAAACCCCTCAAACATTGACAGAGGACGCTACAGCTGATGGCGCATTACCGTCAATTACTCACTGTGTTAATGTTGACTAAAGGCTACACCAAACAGATACCAGACTCACCGTTTTCTAAGTGTGTTCAGATACATACTGCACAGAAAACGTGTAGGATGGAAGGTTGACATGTCAGTGTGTATGTTTTCTACGTGTAAAAAATAAAAATGATAATTAAAAAACATTCCACATTTCTTAAAAAATGTAGAGAAATAAGAATGGACTTGCAGGCTCCTTGTGCTATTGTTTTTATTAACGTTATCATTGCTATTGTTGTCATCATTATTAATTGTAGCAGAACAAGATAAATCAAAACACCCCTCAGCAATCATGGCTTTTCTTCATACTCAGCTGGAACAGAGAGAGAGAAAGATAAAGAGAGAGAAAGAGAGAGAATGAGAAAGAAAGTGGAAAATCTTAATCAGTTTTTTTTCTTTGAGGACCATATGGAAGGTTTCAAGCAGCCAACCATATGTTGAAGGCTTTTGTCATGGAAATCATACTTTTTGGCACTTTTTCATTGCGCAGCCAAGCCGGGCACATAAATAAAAGAAAACAAGAACAGAAAAATCATACAGAACATGATCAAATCTTTGAGAATACACAGAGTTTGAAGTTTTTGTTTGTAACTTACAACAGATAGCTTTTTAATCAAGACACTCCCTGATTCACATGGCCACCCAGACTGCAATTGATACCTGTATTTGTCTTTTTTTTAATTAAAAAAAAGACAACATGAATAGAAAAAGAGCAATTAAATGTCTACATGCATTGTCATATTATTGCTGTGATATATTTACAAATATATTTACAAAATTATCAAAGAGGAACAATGTTTCCCTACATCTAAATTCAGTAGTTTGGAATCAAATTGTGCCTCCTTCTTTGTAATTAGTATTTTCTGTGAGGACAAGCTGTAATACTGCCAGTTTTAGATACAAGCCTACAGGTATAGTGCATTTCCAATTGATGTTTCTAACAATCTCAGTGCTTTTATCTGCCTTATTAAAACACAGTCCGCAGGTTTTGGAGATACATTATTTACGACTCCCGAAGAAAAATATAAAAATATATAAAATAGTCTGTTGGAAGTTATGATTTCTGCATTAGTTCGATAATAGAGCAACGTGCCAAACTGGGTGTTCTGCAAGTTAATCAGGAGACAGGTGGTTTGGATGCTCTCATGCAGTGATTCAGCTGTAGCACTTAGGCGACCATTGACAGGATGATGGTGGAACAGGGAGGAGACGACGGACAAACAGAGCAGAAGCTCCTCATTGCTGTCTTTTCTCCTCAGTTTTGTGGGGTTTTTTGTTTTTTAGGGCGGACTCAGCATTACAGCGATCGTGTCATCCATTTGGAATATGCAAATAGCTGACAGTGCATTTGCCTGCTGGTGCTTGACCTTCCCCTTGGAGGTCGCTCACCGACTCAATTACGCTCCCTATCTGCAGTCTGTCTGCAAACACCTGTTATCCTCCCACACTCCGCCACCCTCCGCCAATCCCACTTCAGCACATCTCATCCTCGCTGCGTCTGTTTAGAGGCAGTTGGGACAGGATGAGGATGGCTGGTGGGGAAGGGAGGGATGCGGGAGAAATGATGTGGGAGTTGGAAGTGCGTTACAGCGCGTCGTTTTAACACAACAATCTCAAAAACTTTCTCTACCAAGGCGGCAGTCGACGTCAAGATCATTTCCATCAGTGCTGGTTAAGACATACATCCATGCAGCCATCCTTATGTTATCTCAGAGGGATTCTTGCCTTTGACACCTCAGAGTTGTTTGGGATCAGTAGTGAATTTAACTCTATTAGACAATTTATTATGCCAGCGACCTAAATGATAATTATTCTAAACCTGTCGTGTAATACATAACCTCAAACTCAAACCTGCGCTTCAGCTGCCAGAAGAATTTTTTCATACCTGGTGGCTTTTTAAAACAAAAGATAATAATATTGAGGAATAGCAGCCTTTTCCAGGCAAATTAACCCTTGCAGCATTTTGAACTTATTGTATAAAGGATTCAGTCTTTATTTTATTTACTTTATCACCATCGTTATTGCTTTTGCACATTTGCAACCATGGTGTAACTAGATTACACCTGCATTTTTCCCACCCTGCGATTTTTAAGGTTTTACATTTTCTGGGCGACATCTACATCCACATCAACGTCGGTTATTTCTGAGATTTACTTTGTTGCCTGAGATTTAAAGACAAAAAGGTGGTTTGGATGCTCCAGTTATTGGGAGGCAACAGACTTTTTGGAAACAGCAAGGTAAAGAGTATTTTAGTTTTCATTTCATTGTTTGTTTGTTTTTTTTTTTATTGCCCTAAGTCAACAAAACAGGACAGCTGTGATTGTTACACATGTCAGTTGCTGTGTCAGGAAAGTTATTGCTACAAAAACAAAAATAATTCTGCATTCATTCATTGGAAGTCTTCTAACACTGGTAATGTACATTGTTCCTCTTTAAAAACCTAAGTCCCATGGACTCTCTACAGTTTTCATGCATATAAACATTTTCTTTGAAGATCAGCAGCATCTTACAAGGTCAATGGATGTTCATTTTTTAAATTATAAACAAATAAATACATGATAAATAAGCGAGTCTTCAATAAATACACAAAAATAAGGTAAATAAATAAGTAATTAAATAAATAGATAAATAGGTAGATAAATAAAGTATTTACATGATAAATAGATGGTATGCATCTAAAACCGCGGGCGGAGCTTTTAGCGACATATAAAAACAGACGAACACAATAATTTGCCTGTCACTTTGTAACTGAGGGTGTGTGAGTCCATACCTTCACTCTGAGGTAACACTGGCGGAGGGGGAGCACCTCAAACACTGGGTGAAGATTGCTATTTAAGACTGGACGATTCACCATAAAGGCAGCAGAGTTTATGCAAGCCACCATGGTGGAGGAAGAACAACGAGAGTTTTCATTGCTATAGACGAGTCACCCGCACATGGCACTTATAACGATAGATCATTTGGTCTGGCTCTCAGTGTTTTTGTCCAAGTCTGTACATCAGGGTGAGACTATGAATTTGATCAGACAGAGTGTGTGATAACCTGTTCAACAGGCCAACATTTTAAAATCTCTGCTCTTGCAGAATTGAATTGGATGACCTATGATCTTATATAGCTTATTCAAATGAGCGTGTTTTGAGTACCCACAGTTACAAAGATGCTTTTGATCAACAAGGAATAATAAGCACAAAAAAATAAATTTAGAAAAATCAAATAGAAAAATAACATCCGTTGAATTGAAACATTGGTGTGGAAAAAGGGGTTTGTCTTTTTACCTTTAAAATGATCTCCCTTTTTTGCAAATACTGTCATAGTTCACATTTTCATAAAAAGTTCATGTTGGCAGTTGCAAAAGAATTCAATTCTTAGCAAATAAAAAGCAGCATAAAAATACAAGAGGTCATTTTGTCTCTAAAAAACAAAAGAACACTGTTAGTCCTTTTTTATGTTTTTTTTCTTTTTCTCATTACTATTTCCTATAAAATATCAGGAATCTAAATATTATTACTATTGATATCAATATCATTATAGTCATTGATAAAAATTCACATGCCAGGCCTCATATTTAATTGTGTGTGTGTTTATGTGTGTGCGCACATGCGTACGTGTGTGTTTGTGTGTGTATGTGCACGCATGTCTGTATTTGTACGTGTTTGTTTACATGTTCCCACATGAGCACATGTTGCTGTATTGTGTACAACTATCATCATCTACAGTCTCTATTTGGGGGAAGGTTGCTTGATTGTATGTTTCTGTGGACGATTAGCTACTGTGCAGGGAAAAAATCCAGCATCTTTTGAAATTGTCTTTGCCATAATCATTAGAGTTTCTTCACGTAATCTCAGTGAAAATATTGCTTTCTAAAAAAAGGGAAGAAAAAAGGCATGGAGGGCAGAGTGAACAGGGTTATTGGTTGTGAACCTACAACAGGGGTTCAGAATTTTACTTCTTCCTCGTGGTTAGTTTTCTGATCCAGAGTCGTCTTCGTCTGCAGAGCCCTTGAAGCAAGCTGACTCATAGTGCTTGTTCAGGTAGGACTTGAGAGCGAAGGTCTTATTGCAGCGCTTGCATCTGTAGTGCTTGAAGGCAGAGTGTGTTTGCATGTGGGCGCGGAGGTTTGAACGGTCAGCAAAGGCTTTGCCACAGTGGGCGCAGGCAAAGGGCTTCTCCCCCGTGTGTGAACGCATGTGACCTTGAAGCAGCCACGGCCGGCTGAAGGCCTTGCTGCACACGTCGCACTTGTGCTTGAGGTCGTGGGTGAGGATGTGCATGGCCAGCGCCGGCATGGACACGTACACCTTATTACAGGTGGGACACTTGCGGGCCATCTTGCTGTCCAGGCTGCGGTGCGTCTGCTTGTGTCTGCTGAGGTTGGAGGAGGTGGCGTACGTCTTGCCGCACTCGTTGCAGGTGTGGCGAGGCGTGCCGGCTCCCCTCTCCTGAGCCCCAGCGTTGGCACTGCTGCTTCTGGAGCCTCCTCCACGACTCTCCCCGTCTCCCTTCCGCCTCGAGCGCCCATCAGAGATGAAGAAGGCATCCATGGTGTAACCCTCGGCCAGGGCCTCCGATTCACCAGTGTAGAAGCCGCTGGCTGTCATGCCAGACTGGGGGCTGTCGGGGTGCTTCAGGTCGGGGTCACAATACTCTCCTCCGCTGCTCACCTGGGTGTACAGGGGGTCTGACACTGGCGAAGCCAGCTTGTGCTCCATCTTCTTCTCCCCCTGATATACAGATGGCGTGATGTAATCCTGGATGTATCCTGGGTAAGAGACACACGCAAACACAGTTGGCCAGGGGTTGTGATGGATAAGGACACAGTGACATGCTGGTGATTACATGATTATAATGTTGGATGATTGCCCTTTGTAAAATGGTGAACGAGTGAGTGGCAGCACAGAGCTAATTGCATTTTTTCCAGATCTCACAGATTGTACACACAATAGTTCAGTGATGCAGGGAAACAAGAAGTGCTCAGCTACCTTTAGGAAGGTTGCAGTTTTACAATGAGGATGAGTGCTTGATAATAGCTCATCAAAGAGCTCTCCTGTTTATGAAGATGCATGTTAAAGCCCATCTTAAATAAAGTAGGTCCATTGATTAGACCTCCTTTCTCTGTGAGTGCTTGCATTACAAGTTAGACACAAGGAATCGTGTTTCAGCTATAAACTTGAACAAAAAACAGTTTTCTTCTTCTTTGCTGCAAACAAATGCAGTTTTTGGTTTTGGACCAGATTACATAGCTACTTACATCCTGTTGGATTTTATGCTACTTCTTCAAGCAAGTTTAAACATGATGCAGCAAAGCACAAAGCACCATGAGTGATTTAAATGTCCCCAACTGTACAGAGCATGATTTTCAGAGGAGATATATTTTTGTTGGCATCATTCATGTCTTTCCCTTCCCTCTGAAACAGCTCAGTGCCAGAGGAGCTAAAAGACTTGCTGGCAGCTGAATGCATCTAAACAGATCTTGATATATTCTTATGCTGTGATTTTCTTGAGTTGAATACATAGCAAATGCATTTTCCCTCCAGGGTTGATATTCTATAGGTTAAACATATGAGTGCAAACATAAAATGTGGTGAAATTCCTTTCCTGAGACAAATAGTGCATAACTGCAGAAAAAGCCATTCCTAAGCGCTGTGTGCAGCAAGCAGTGGAAATTAGGTATTGACTGCTTTTTAATGAAATTCAAAGTTTTGAACTGATCAATAGGCTATCATCTGTAAAATAGTGCAGCTGTTAGAACAGTTGAGTGCTGTAGAAGGTAGAAATAATGCGAGGAACAGATCAAGTATCAGCAACACACAATAATAGTTTATTGTGCACAGTGTGCTTGAGGACTGATAATGTGAGAAATGGCATCGTGCACATTGTTTGTGAAGAGGGTCACCTGTCTGCAGCAGCGAGCAAGCTGAAGTGCCTTCAAGAAACAAGCCATTAAGAAATCAGTTGAAGTGGTCTCTTACTACGGTGTCTCCATTCCCAAGGGTTTCAGTTCACACACCCACTTTGTCAAAGACGTGACCATGACACCCGGGGACAGGGAAACACCCGGCCTGTGCACACATTGTTATGCTGCATTGCATGGCTTCACTGTTTTAAACTACACAGACAGTGTTTATCTGAGAGAGAGGAACAATGTCTTTTAAAAATAAAACTGAAAAAAGACAAAATGTTTTTTATCCTCTAAAATTCGAAAAATGTATCTTACAAATACAATAAATGCTGTTTCAACAATTTTAAACAGCTAAGACCACCTGTTTTAAGGCTACAGTATAAACTGTCATGCATACAGCTAAAGGGCCTTTGCACTACATACCATGACACATCACAGCCCTTTTTTTTTATTTGCAAGCATTTTTTAAATCAACAAAACCTACAGTGTTGTTTACTATGTTTCAATTACCCAAGGTCAGACACAGAGCTCATCATTTAGGACTTGCGCTGCATCAGCCTTTACAGCTCATAGACTCATTTCTGTAATGCAAAGCAAGCATGTAATTAATGGACCCTCTCAGCCACCCCTCTTTGTTGTTCGACAGACACTCAAGTCAGATGTCTCCACAATGGGGGGAAAGAAAGTCTCCTGGCACGGCAGAAGTGCTGATGTTAGGTATTTCAGCCACGCTGAGAATTCTTTTATTTTACCTTTTAATCTGCTTGAAAAAGAGGATTCATTTGTTCAAATTAAATGCCTTTTGTTAACATCAGTGCAGGGCCCTATTGTTCCTTTCTTCTTTTTAATATAATGCTTATTTTTCATGGTACTGAACAATAGATTTAAGAACAATAGAGTGACAAAAATTAAATCTTAAATAATATAAATCCCGCGGCAGGAAAAGTAAACGACTTTCACTACAAGCAACAAGATATGCTTAGTAAATCTACAAATTTTTTAAAATTATTATAATTAATTAGTCTTACACCAGCTATTTATATTTAGTTTTGCAAAACTGTTTAGTCACTTTGCCACAAAGAATTTGCTAAATCCTAATCCAGATCCTCTAAATTTCACCTTGTTACGAACACGGTTGAATAACAGGTGGGTATCACCACAACATTCAGCTGTGGACTGTGAAGCCTCTCGATGTGAAAGCACGCTAAGAAATCACAACAAAGACTCACATATGGCCCTCTAAACGTGGCCACAAAATGGAAGCGACGAGCTTAAAGCGGACCGTGAAAGTGAAGGTCGCCTCTCGGCTCTGACTGGAGCTTAGCGTGGCCGGTCAGCGTGTTGACCACAGTGCAGCTGTGTGTCTTTCTTCATGTTTACTGTACAACCTCTGTCACGTGATCAGCCTCATTGCTGCCCCAAGCATTTTTGTCTCCTTTTTCTCCTTCCCCTCACTATCCCTTCAGCCCAGCTCCCCGCCTCCCTCCTGGCTCTACTGTACAGTGTGTTGATGTCTCTTGTGGCGGCGATAGGCCTGCATGGCTGAAACTCTAACCCCTGCTAGTTTTCAAATGCCCGGAAGGAAGAGAAAGATGTAGTGGAGTGATGGGGGTGGGGAGCCTGTGCATGCTCCATTTGGATGGGAAGAGGGGGGCAAGGGAGGATCGGACCGTGATGGGAACTCAAGGACAATAACAGCTAAGGACAAATGTATCATCCGATACTCATCTCTCATATTCATGAATTTTTTAGTCCACATGATGACCACATATCGTCAGCCTGTGTGTGTTCAGACACCACAGGGTTGTTGCAGTCATACAAATGCGTATCTGGAGCTTCTCCTGATTAGGCACACGTTTTGTTCCCTATTTACATAAACTAATCCGTGGCTGTGACCTGAATTGTGTCCGTCCTTCGCTGGAGTCAAAAAACAAAAGTCTGGGAGCACAGTGATGGGGGTGGGGTGCCTCTAGAGAGGATTATTTAGGATATTGGTGCAAAAATCAGCTGGCTCCGTGCAACATCTCACATTAATTTACATACTACGAGCATGTTATTGGCTGACTCAAAGGAAAATCTCAGTCGACAAAAAACAAGAGGATGCCATCTGTGGTAAGTGTGGAAATGTCAGGCATGCTGAAATCAGCACCGGAGCTGTTTACAGGCAGGAGTGCTAGCACATCTTTAACTAGAGCGGCTCAGACTGGAGGCATGTTAACTCACCATTCTCACTGAGACGAACCCCAAGGCTGGTCACCGAGTCTGTGATGGAGCGTGCAAAAGTGAACGAGTCGTCCAAGTGGTGATGATGATTCGAGGTGGCCACATTGGACGAAGAGAAATCATCAAGCTTGATCTTCTTCACCAAAAATGAGCGGGGCATGTTTCAATGGATAAAAACACAGCGCTGAGAAAAACACATGAGAGAAAACGAAAAACCCTCTGAGGAAGCACACAAGCAGAGCTGGCTTGACGGTAATCCTTGTGGTTAGTATGAAGACAACGGCCAAAAACATAGGATAAGAAAGAAAATGGAAACCAGTGGAGAACAGGGCTGACGGCGATGCTGTGTGATACTCTCTGGCTCCCCCAGCTTCCCCCAGAAAAATAAAAAAATAAAAAATAAAAGCGATCCTGTTCAGCACTGGATAGCTCCTGTGATGCAGCAGGCTTAAGGGACCAGTGAGGAAGAGAAGAGATGGAGACAGACAGAGAGAGGAGGGAGAGAGAGAGACTGTCAGACTAGCTGAGATCAGCAATCACGCCAGCCTTTATATGGGGCACAGGCAGTGGAAGATCAGGTGGTGCTGCGAAATGGAGCTGCTTAGCTTTAATCCATCAAATGTCCCCGGGGACACACATCAAATTACTACTGAACCGTCTGTGCATTCGCACAGAGACAGAGGAGAAAGAACACAGCCAGACCCCCACTGCCCCCACTGTTGCTCCCCCTCCTCCTCCCCTCCCCTCCCTCTTTCACCCCGCTTATGCTCCATGCTCGGAGGAGGAGTAAAAGAGGAGGGCAGACAATGGAGATGTGGATGAGAGCACACTCAGTGTCCTGTCCCCCATTGTTTTCAGATGAAGTGGCACAGTTTATGTTTGTCTTGTACAGGCGCTGCCTCCCTCATGTCATCTCTGTTACCTCAAACAGCCTCAGATCTTTCCGTCCCTTCGACACACTGCACTGTACTCACGCTGAGAGCACACATACAGTACAGGAGAGGCTATCAGAGCGTCTGGGAGTGCTGGACCCTTTTTTAAAGCTGCACTGGATTCCAGCACTATTGACGAGCCGGCTACAGGGAAGCACTAGTGCTGCACGGCTCAGCTTGTCTCTCTCCCTCCCCATTACCGCTGCACAGATGTGTGTCCTGCCATGCGTGGCAGTGAATTATCTGATTAATTAATTACATCTTTTTTGATTAGGGTGAAATCTAGAATTAGATCCATGCTCACTAAATTGGCTGCATATCTCTGGGTTGGTTTGTGTTTCTGTGAATTTATTCTGATTTTTATGCCACATTATACACCTTATTTTTCATTAGGTTGGAATATTTATGAGGAAATAAAATCTCTTGGTAGTTTCTAAAAGCAACTGTGAAAGTGTAACAGAAATGATGCACCTGTTTGATTCACTATCAACAGGAAACACTTGTGTCACTTCACTTGTTTGATTAATTAATATTGTACTGTATTAACACAACACAATTAACAACTATTTCTGTTAAAAAAAAAGGAAGAAAGTAGTGTCTGCGGCGGCTGCTACGTTTCTGTATTTTGCTGTTGTGTGTCTGAGCAGTGGTGGTGCTTGTAAAGTATAACAGGAAAAGTGTGGTCATTGTCTGTTTTTCTGCTTGCAGTTTGTCAAATACCTTAATGATTGTTTTCTCCCTAAAATGCCAATTACAGTTTTCTCGCAAACCAAGATGATATCTTCAGATTGTTTGTTTGATGTGTCCAACAGTTGAAAACCACAAAATATTTAATTTATGGTCCAATAAAACAGACAAAATAAGCAGATCATCACATTTTTAAGTTGATAATCAGAAAGCATATATGTGTAATAATTACCTTAAAAAAAACTGTCAAATTATATGTGGTTATTTATTGGCAATTAACCTGATTAATCAACATTGTTTAATACATTTCAACACCATTCCTCTCTATTGTATACAATATTGTATACAATTTTTTACATCTTAGATATCTATAGTAAGGTCTTTTTAAAAATTAATTACATTATTCGAAATGTAAAAATTTATAAGACCACTTGTAGATTATCCTGGAAAAAACAAAATAGTTCTTCAAACTTGATGCGAAGGCTCATCTGTTGATAGAGTTCATGTTTTTTGCATTTTCCATATTGATCAGGCTCCTAAATGCGTGAATGTGGTTAAAGGTGCTCCAGATTTACTCAGGCGTTTAGGCGTGCCCCCTCACCCGGGTTGCTCTAAATCATTCTTGCCACGAACAGTGACCCTGCAGCTCGGACGCGGCGGGTGTCAAGAGGGGACGTGTTAAATCAGTGCGGCCGAGATTTATCACACATATGTGATTGTACATTACAGGAGAAGTTGGCGTTGCTGTCACCAAGCCAAGCTTATAGTGCAGTGGCAAGGACGAGAAAGGTCAGGGGAAGAATCATTGTCTGCAGGGAAGTTTTGCGTTTCTGTGGTTTAATACAATTTTTGATAAACACTCTTCTGCATGAGTCATCTCACAAATACATTTTTATATCAGTTCCAAAGCTTTAATTATCTAATTGCACCTGTGTTGTTTCTTTCTGGGTTGTTATAAAGATCATGATTTGTTTATGAGGAGCAAATCTGTGTAGCTACTGAGTTATTCTCCAGATTGTATTCCACAGAGCAGAGAGGTTAAATGAACAATGAACCTTCTTTGACTCATACTGACCTTTTTCCAGCAGCTTCTCAAACCTGCAGTCTGTCTCTTCCTGAACTACAGCTCACCTCTGGCAGAAGCTCTCATTATTTTGCTTTTGGTACAGTGAAGCGGAGCACAGCCGCTTTTACCTCTTTAAAGTAGAAACACTCAACCTCAGAAGTTCAAGCAGCTCTGAGGAAATATTTTGGTGTTGGCCTGTGCGGAATTCATTTCATGCTAATGATTGTTTTTATTATCTGTTAATATTGCTCTGTCATATTTTTAAAATATGAAATGTCGAAAAATTTTGAAAAAATACCCATCATGACTTTAAAGAGACTAAGACAACAAGTTCAAAACCAAAGCATATTCAGATTATATTGCATATATAGCAAAGAGAAGCACTAGGAAAATCTGAAATTAAATGATAAATGAATTATCAAAACAATAATCGTAGATAATTTCTCTGTTGAAAAACTAGTTGTTTAAGCTCTATGCAGGCTTATTCCTAGTCTGGCTCCCTTAGTAGTAGATTCTGGTATAAGCCTGTTATTTCCAGCAGGAATTTAACTCAGCTTTCTTCTAGCCCTTCCACTATCTGTATTTCATCATTTTCATAATCTCCTTCACTACTACAAAAAACAACCTCTAAGTTAGTACACTGCATGCAGAAAATAGAGCGTTTCGGATATGGATTATGCAATAAGACAGGCCTGCTTGGTTCCTTTAGTGAATTAGTTATTGATAGTGCTCACCTCCTGCATGCAAATGTTCCACCAAACAATTGCCCCATCACTATTTTGCATTGATACTGTTGCTGCATCTTGGGCTTTGCACCACCAGAGAAGACTGAATGGTTTAAAGAGATACAGACAAGCCAGAGTGTTATTTTCTGTATAGCAGAATGATAATGAGGTGCAGTCAGACCATTCTCCAGTGACGACGCTGCGCTGTAGAAATATGTCTCGCTATGTTTTTCAAATAGTACAAAATACAGAAATCTGTCAAATTATGTAACACACTTACATTGTCTTTTCTGTGCTTGGACTGATCATGCTCACTGTCGTGCATAATGACACTCCAAAAGGCCCACTCAAAAGGAGGGAAAACCCTAAAATCTAAAATTTTCATTTTCCCACACCAAGGAAACCACCTGTAACTGGAGAAGACATCAAGCAGCATATTTACAGTACATCACATTAATTATTCTGCGCACGGACTGTTCCCTGCATGGCATTAATATAATCTGCTAATTAATTATTGCACATCACATATGATTTTTATTGTTGAATTATGGAATGAGTGCAACAACTCAGCTACAGGTTAGAGGTGAGCTGTGACGAACTAAAGGAAACATGCTGTGATTGTTACCTGCATCCAGCAGTAGGCAACTTTTGGCCAATTGTTTCCTCCTCCTAATGCCAGAGCTCTGGTCCACTTATGGCCCCCAGACTCCCAGTGACATGTGGTCACTGCCTCAGGACGTTACCATAGTGACTGCCTCCCTCAGGCTGAAGGAATGGGTTTTTACTCCGCTGTGCAGGAGCAGGGGTTTTGCTCTGGTAAGATGGAGAAGAGGCTTTGATACAATCAACCTCATTATCATCCTGTATGACCCTCCAGGATTGTGGAGATGACCTGACTGGCCAAATGAATGAAGTCAGTCTAGCTGATTTGTTCCTTCTCACTATTCAACTGAATTACCCCATCTACAGGTCAGTTTATTATCTCTATTTACCGGCACGTGAAGTCTGTTTAATCATCCAGCTTTCAGCAAATTCAGACACCTTACTTACTAAACAGAAAATAAGATTTTCCCCGCATAAAACCAGAAATTTCAATGTCTCACACCAGGCACTGCTTATGTAAAGACACTCTGAGTTCATTGGGCTAGGTGAAGAGAAGCTAAGAGTCCATTAAGCGCAGGCATCTATAATTCACCTCACTCTTGCTTACTAGGTCACTTCAGAGAAGCTTGTTTTAAGCTGCTGCAGTTGGAGACTGTTATACTCTTTAGAAGGAGAAGAGCTAATGATGATTAAAAAGTCTAAAATAGAATCCATTTCAGATGCAACAAGTATCTATGTCATTAGGTAATACATCTTGTTTGTTTCATTATTATTATTAACAGCCATGGTGCATGCATTTGGCACATTTTTATGCAGACACTGACGAGATGTGGCTCAGTGAAGAAGGTCATGAAACCAGTACTGTACTTAACATCACGCTGTGGATTTCTAGTCTAACATGAAGTCTAAATGGACCTTAACTGCCTCCCCAGTCATACTGTATCTAACGCTGTTTGGCAGATAGTTCAGTGTATCACTCATGCCCTATTTGGCTTGTGTCTGCCTGTTGTCCTGTATGCATCTCGGAGCGTGTGTGCATTTGTTGTCCATGGGCAACTGTTCAGTAAATAGGGCAATTAAGTGTGAAAAGCAGAAAGGAGCAAGCATGTTCCTATCTCTTTGGTGGGGGAGATAATTTATGCTAATAACATCTCTACCGCTCAAGCTGCCCAAAAATGATAGCAGACCCTTTTGGCTTCAGAAGAATCTTTTCATCCTCTTGGAGAAAAAAAAAGTGGTTTCTCAACACCTTGCAAATAAGACAGCTGTGTGGCAGTGAATGAATCTCTCTCCCTCTCTCTCTGCCTTTCATCTCCAGATGATAATCTTTTCTCCTTCACTGTCTTGTATGGTGCATGTTTGTTCTTCATTTAGCCTGTGGAATACTTGAAACCTAGTTCCTTCTCTGTCTCTTCCCTGCTCTCTCTAATAGCCTCACACCCTGCACACAATCTATCATCATTTTTCCTTCAAGAGCCGTCATAGGAAGTCGCAGCATGTGTGAATGTATTACTGTAAATAGTATCCTATGCATGAGTGATGCTTCTTAATAACACTTAAATTCGAGCTCAGTATGCTGTTCATGTGGCATAAATTCCTCTATCATACTGAGGGGCACAGAGGCACTGGGTGGCTGTGGAGAGCAGGGGCCATGCTGGCAGTTCAATAAATAATCCCAGTGAAAGTGGGAGCAATAAACCATATGAAATTTCTACCAGCTACCGCTATCATGCTCAGTGAGGAGCGCCACCATGTCAGCCACCGAGAACAAATGTTTCAGCTTCTCTTTCTTTTGTGCACCAGTAAAAAGAAAGGCTGGTCAAAATGAGTGTTACAGTGTTGAACATTTGGTTTTGATGGAAGTACAAATTTCAGTACAAATGTCTTGCTGGGAACTGAAACCCCTCTCATGTCTGTACAGTCAATATTAGTGGGATTACTTTTTTCATGAACAAGT